>NC_092211.1:53433092-53507711 GCF_043381705.1 Parasteatoda tepidariorum
TCCACATGCTCATGGCAAAGTTCTCGGAACAAACGGTTATTAGGAGAATTAGCTTTGATTTTATTGATGCCAGAAATAACCAATTTTTCGCAGCCAAAAGTTGACGATGAATTACATAATGAATGGTGAGATAACTTCCGGTACTTTTTTTAAGGTGACCCAGAAACCCAGTATGACAACCAGACATGGTTGGAACACCATCTGTTGCACAAGCACTTGCATTTGTGAGGGGAATTTCTTTTACATCAAAATAATATTTGACCAATTAAAAAATCGACGATCCTTTTGTATCTGTGTTCAAAGTTCTTGTAAACAACATTTCCTCGTTAATCTCCTTACTCTCATTTATGAATCTCACGCAAGCTAAAACAGCTTTGTTATCTATCACAGTTGATTCATCAATCTACGACGCAAATTTATCTTCTTTCAGAAATTTGATGAGTTTTGATTCAACGTCGGCGGCCATCTCATCAATACGCCTGGAAACAGTATCAGGAACAGAGTGACTTATCAGATTTCCGCCTGCGAAACCAAAACGTATGACGAAACTATCCTGCACATGAATTTTTGTTAATTTTTAACTATCATAACTCTTTGTTTACACCAGAACCATAGGTTTCATATATATTTTCAATTTCAATCTTAAATGGCTTCTATTATTAATATTATTAGCAATTTTTATCGTTTGAATAGTCGTCGCCCCCTGATCGCCCGCCTGAGGATTATCGCCCCCTTGAGAAGCTCTATCGCCCCCAGGCTGGGAACCACTGATTTAGACGATATGTTACATAAATATAGAATATTTATTATATCAGGTATTATATTATAATAATTAGACTAAATTATTAGACGTACTGTAGCGTTTTAATAATTTCATGTTTTGCACGAGTTTATATGCAATACTTTTATATTTAAACATACATAAATTAAGACATAAATTAAGACTTACATAAACATAAAATAAATTCCTACACGATAAGTACGCGAACTCAAATTTTTTTAATTTTTACATTTAATATACACAATCTTATTTATAAAAATTACCAAGAATTTTTCTTTAACAGTTTCAAATTCCTCTAATGACGAAATATTCCCTGTGATGCATTTAATATTCTTTTCGACATCTTCCATCCAGGAAAGAAGATTGTTGAATCTAAAAATTATAAAAAAGTCAAAATAAAATCATATGAGATAAAATAGTCGTAGACATTAAATTAAATAACCAAAACATTTTAAAAGAACAAGAAAAACAGCGGATGTTTACTTTAGTATGTTAATTATTAATGATTGTATACCAAATTTAGACCACAACGTACTGTTCGCAAAAAAATGGACCACCCTGAATGTATTTTGATCTAATGATCGGATTTTCACTTTCTGGGACTCAATCTTAGTGGATCGAGGAAGTGATCTCAAGTAGGCTAATTAATAAGGGCAGACGATATCATAAGTTACGAAATCAGACACAAAATGTACTTTTTCTAAGTAAACATACCATTTTTTTCACGGATTCGGTTTTCTGACTTTTGCACATTTCGCCATAATTCGAGAACTTCTTAAGCGAATTGAAAATTTTTTGCACACAATTATAAAATTAGTTTTTCCAAAAATAATTCTATGCAAAAAATGAAACTTTTAGGAAATATTATTTTTGTCTTTATTTCATAATGGTCAAAAAAATTTTGAACTGTAATGTATACAAATTTTTGTATTATTTTAAGGAATATAATTTCAAGAAGTAAGAAACAAAATTTGAGAAAATCGGTCTAATAGTTTCTGAGAAGTTGAATTTTAAATATCTGACTTTTTGAAATTCAAATAGTAGTCATTGGCTAAAAATTCACTTAATTTATTCCTGAATTTGGTCCCATTATTTTTCATTTTAATCAAAATTTTAAGTCAAATAAAGAAGAATCATGCCGGATAAAATAGTCATAGACATAAAATTAAATGACTAAAACATTTGAAAACAACGGAAAAAACAGCTGATGTTTGTTTCAAGAGGTTAGTTTTTAATAATTTTAAACTATATTTTGACCATAACGTAAACCAATTTTTCAAGAAATAAACGATCTTTAATTATGCAGCCAATTTAAAAGAGTTATAAAGCTCACATATTTAAATTAAAAAATGTGCTAGTTATTACTTTTGACGGTATTCGGTCCAATCTGCCTTCAGTTGTTGTAACTGGCTAGTAATTAACTTCATTTGTTCTTGAATTTGTTCCCATTCTTTTTCATTTTTATCATATGCCGATGTCATGTAGCTGTTGTCTTGTTGGGGTGAAGAGGACTGGCAATCAACTAAAGCTTTTAGATTATTTAAACAATAATTCACCTGAGCTGTGCGAGACACAGTAAAAAATTCCTGAAGTAGAAAAGTGGAAGAATAAATAACTAAATAACAATTATGATCATTAGTAACTGAAAAACTCTCAAATTTGCTAAATTTATTTAGCTAGAACTTGCATAAATAAATGCATTCACTTTTCTTTTACTATCACAAAATAATCAAAACATTCTTCAAAATTAGACAAAACAAATCTTCACGATTCATATTATAATAATCTGCAATAATTAATAAAGTTTATTTATAAGAAATGCCTTTAACCTTAGATATAAAGAAATATCAGAAAATGATAAATATTTTATATTCATTCAACATTTTATGCCATTTGTTTTTTAAAAATTTTATTAAGCGTTATGTAATATTTTCTTAAAAATCAAATTCAATCCTCCTTTTATTTTCAAAATAAGATATTTGAACTATAAAACTGTAGGTCAGTGTTGTTTCTTCAAATCATCTATTGAATGATATTCAAATGACAAATATTTATTCAATATTATGTATACTTTCAATACCGGTTTCCTAACGCTGACCGACAATTTGAAAAGTCAGCTCAGAAAAAAAGGAAGGAGATCAAAATGTATGACTTGCTGTGTTCTGCTTAGGAAGCTATAAATTTAGTCTCGTTGATTTTCCCAATCAGTTACGTAGTTTGCCAACAGATGGCGCTTTTGTCTACAAATATATAACAATGTGTTTCGATGCAAATTAGACCCTTCCAATTTAAAATATTTGCACAGACCTATGATAATTTTGCCCTCAAACTGAACCAGTTGCCGCTGCTTTTGCTTCAACTGACACTTGGACAAGTCAAGCCCCTCAGCAATTGGCCTCGTGAATCAATTCTGGGAGGAGCGCCTTTCGCTTGAAAAGAAAGCACCTCTAAGGTGACAGTGTGACGAGCTCAAAAACCTCAGACAGATGACAGCCATACTCCTTCGTGAAGTCACTTCCACAATTTAGACATGTATCTAAAGGGAAAGGAAATTCGCCCTAGATTCCTGTACACATGATAGTGCTCCACCAATCATAGGATTTTTGATTCCACAGATTTTACTAGCACTTATATCGCATGTATTAGGCGAGTCTTGGAGGTTTTGAGGATCGAATCTTGGCCCTTCTGAACCGAAGTTAGATGATCTAACTACTAAGCTACCACTGCCCTGTGTCACGATGTTACATCAAATGGTGGCTAGAGTAAAAACATTTTTCTAGCTTGTTCTAGATGATAGTGCCCTCCGTTAAAGAGATTTATAACTATTGTTGTTAATTAAAACTTGTTAATTATAACTTTCCAATTTCCTAAGCAGAACTAAGCAAACCGCATAATTTTATCTACATTTATAGTACGTAATTAATTCCTCAAATTGACAACATTTTAAGGACTATTAAATGAAAGAAAATTTCCTTTTAGTTCCAAATTCTGTTTTAAAGATGAAAAAAAAAAGCTCTTTCGGATTGTTAAAAATATTTGTATGTTTGTAAATAACTTTAGAGTATTATAATAATAAGTGATAGATAGTTTAAATAAATATTTACGTCATGTTTCTTTAAAATAAAGTGCCCTTTTTCTCCACTATCTATAAGTTGCTGTTCCATTTGTAGTTGTTTCTTCATATCATGTAACTGTTGAGAAAATGCTTGCTCTTTTATTTTAAATTCTTGTAGCAGCAAATAGTATGGGGATTTTTCCATCAGTTTCTAAATAAATAAACACATATTTAATGATCATGATGTCTCATTACTAGCCTTCTCAAAAATAAATAATAGCTACGCAATACAAAAATCAATTTCTTAACAAGTAGTTTGTATTCTAACTAAACTAGTTTACATAACGACGAAATAAAGTACTCAAAAATGTAATAAAATTTACCGCATTGGAGTAACACATAAAACAGCATTCAAAATGCAATATTTGAAAAAAAAAACAATAAAAATGTTACTAAGTAAAGAACTTCGAAAAATGAATAGATTTTTTAAATCAAACTATTAATTTGATGTATATTTGAAACGGATTGATATTAAAAATTAAAATCTTTTTAGCTTAGCAAGAAATTTAGTGTTTGAAAATTTATACATATTTAGTTTGATATTTCATAACAGTTATTAGTATACAGGGAGTTCCATAATGGCCACCCTCGATTAGTATTTTTGAATCCTTGTCAAAAATGAAGTCTAAATGCATGCAGATTACGAGTCACAAGTATTTTTAAGAGAAAAAAAAAATAAAAACATAACAGCATATAACGAATTTCTAATGAGGAAGGTAGGACTAAAACATCAAAATATGTCAGGCAATTAGTCTGAGAAAAAAAGGCATCGATTGAAACATCTTCAAATTTCACCAATCAATCAAAGAGGCATTGATGTTTCTTATTCTTTTTCTCGCTATTGATTTGACAGATTTACTCGCTTATTATTAACTTCTCCGTACTCTTTTTTTACTTAATAATTGGCAGGGGTACTAGAAACACATATAATTTCGGTCATAGTGAAACATCCTGTATGCAATTAGGAAAACTATAACGTTTTAAAAACAACTATTTTAAAAGTTCATTGGAAAACATTTTGGCTTCACTAACTCTCGAAACCTCGTGATAGGTATGGATCAAATATTTATTTATTAAGAAGTTGTTTTGTAGTCTATTTTGTTCCAAGTACTTTTTCCTCTAACTGCTTAGTTCACAAAATGCATTTTGGTGTAGCTCCAGATCTAGCCTAATGAGAATAGCACTAATACTCTGCAGTCACTGAAAACAACGTGATTAGTACGGATTATATTATTCATTATAAAAAGAATTGTTTCTTCAGTACTTTAAGTACTGTTTCGTTCCTGGTACTTTTTCTCTCGTTATTTAGATCATATAAAAATGAAGCTTCTGAAAAAATTATATTTTAATATCAAAAAATATATATGTACCTTCCACCTTTGGTGCATGTCATCAACTGTGGCTTTAACTTCAGTTTGTTCAGCTGCAGGTAATGTTGCTAAAACAGCATCACTTGAAGTAAGAAAATTTCTTAAAATGGTATCATTCAAACTACTGAAAAATGCCTGAAAAGGATTTTAAAAAAAAACGTTTTTACGAACTATTCATTTCAAAAAGTTAATATTCAATAGTATTAGTTAATTCATGATGTAAAATAAACTAACCCTTTGCTCTTTTAACTGTTTGTCATCAACTAGAGTCTTGTTCATGTATGATTCGCCAGTTTGTACCTTTTCTTTAATAGTTTTTAAATTTTTGTAATAAAGACTCCATCGATTGGCCGCTTCTCTCAATGCAGACTCCCACTGATTGGCCAACGCCAGACAACTCTATAGTGAGGTATGTAAGTTGACATATAAATAAAAAGCACATTTAAGAAGATGATTATATTTTAAATTTACACGTAAAGCTGTAAGTGTGGAAAAAATATTCATCTCTATTTAAAATAATAGGGAGTTATAGAATAATATTTAATAACAGGTGAAAAAATAAAATAAAATAATACATTTTAAAATGTCTTTTTGATACAGATGAAAATGTTAGAAGATTTAATTACATAACACAATGTAAGTAAAATTAAACACACGTAAGTGTTTGAACATGTAAGTGTTTACGTGTAAGAGTTGGAACATCAGATAAGTACCTCAAAACGGGAGTTCAAAGTTGACATTTTAAGCTGCACTTCACGTGTATCTAAATTCGAAACACCAGCTGTTTGCTCAATTATACTTCCATAAATATTTTTCAGATTAGCAAGTTCAGTTTTGTATATCACAGATTGAGAGAAAAATACCTAAAAAATTATTAACTTCAATGAACAGGACTATTCATGAGGAAAAAACACAATACTTTTAATAAATCAGTTTTTAAAATAAAACTAATTAATATTAATAAAACTAATGTCCTAAATTTTAGAATAAGACATAATACCAATAAATTTTTTTTAGGCTTAAAAATTTTTGAAACATTAAAAGCAATGATAAATTTTCGAAGAATGAAGTTGGTAATATAATGAATATTAAAAAAGTTGGTAATGTTGGTAATGACATCCTTATCTGTGGAATGCGAAAATAGTCAACAATTTAAATTAATATTGAATATTTTTTGGGTAACAGAAGTTAGTATTTAAATTTAGTAGTAGTAGTACTTTATTTACGACACACTAGAGCTGCACAATGGGTTATTGGCAACGGTCTGGGAAACATCCCTCAGGATGATTCGAAGACAGACGATCACAATTTTGATCTTGCGTAAAAGCGAAGGTTCTGGTAACCAAAGACCTGCGAGTGAAATCGAGTGGTAGAACAGTTTAATGATGCCGTACACCCTTGGCCCCTCGCAGTCTGATCAAAGTGGTCACCTACTCACAGATCACTGCCAGTGATGCTTGACATCGAAGATCTACTAGGAACCATCTCTTAACGATCAGTCCACTGGAGGACATTTAAATTTAGAATAAAATTAGATACACGCGTTACCTAAAATAGCATTTAATCTAGATTTATTTTTTTAAAAGAGAAGCTCTAAAGTGCACGCAATAGTAGTATTTTTAAAAAATTTTTTAGAAAAACCTACCTTTAATGAATTCTATCAATAAAAGGCCAGTCTTAATATCGGTTTATTTATTTGTTATACTTGTAAATAAATTATAAAAAATATATTGAAATTGATAGACTTATAAACGGAATCAAAATTGAAGCATTATGGTTTAAAAACATGTTTTCAAATGTGGCTCAATTTCGATATTTGTATATTAATTAGTTCGTGAACTTCCTTCACTGAATTTTTACTTATATAAGATAGACCACTGCATAGCTCTAACTGTTTCTGTTTACTTTATTATTCCATACAAATTATGTATCATATAATTAATTTTAAGTTAAGGATTATTTAGCATAAAAAATATGCACATTTTAAAATCAACCTATTTCTAAAACTATCTAGAATGTATTAAAGACGCCCTGCACTTATTTTATTAGAAATTAAGCACTGCTTTCAAATACAATATAAAATAGTGACAATATAACTGTAATTATTCATGGAATCAGAATAATTCGTAAAATACATAGCATAACACACTTGATGTTTGTTTTGTAGAACTGCTATTGCGTCAGCACTGCTGGGAATTCCATAGGTAGAAATCATTTTTTCTGCTTCGTCTAACCAACTTGATAAATTGGTGTAACCTCTGTCAAATGCAGACTGAAGTTCAATTAACTGATAACACGATTGCAGGTGAGTCGTCGTGGTTGTTTTAATGTGCAAAAGGGATGCTTTTTCCTAAAACGAAGAGAGTGATTGGAATATTTGCACAATATAATACATGAATTACACATTAAATCAAAAAAGATTAAAAATAAAAGCTAATTGATATAAATAATTCGCAATCTTAAATTTTAGAGATAAAAGTAGAAATAAGCACAAAATAGGGTTTTAAAGACCATTTTTAGATCTTGTTAAATTAATATTTAAAAACAGATGTATTTAATATTTTAATATAGATGATATATAAAAATAAAATTAAATTTTTGGTTGGTTCTGGTTTGTACTAATCTATTATACTAACAAAGAAAATTAAGTTTTCTACTAAACATATTTTTTCATTTCCAACGGAAAGACAAAAAGTAGAAATACCTACAAAAGATAAAGATACAAAAATATTTACATATTTAATTATGATGAATTAGCTTCTTAAAAATATTTATGTAAAATTATTTTTCAATTCAATAAGTGATTTTAATAATTTCTTTTACTATATATCTTTAATATATCTCTTAATAATTATTCTTAAAATATGAATGATGAAATCTACATGATGAGGAAATACGACAAACATTTAATTAGTAAATTAGAATTTGTTAAATTTTTCTGAAACTTTGATAACATCTTTTTACATTTGGAATCAAGTTCAAAGCAGGTCAAAAAAGCATGCATTTTATGCAATTAAAATTTTTACAAATTTAAAATTTACTTCTAATCGAGCAGTTTAAGTCAGTTTAAAATTAAAAAATAATAATAAAACTAATATGTTTATGTCCTCTTTACAATGATAACTACAATGGTATAAAATTGTAGATTGTAGTAAAATTATTTTGTAACAATCACAATGGAACAAAATATCCACCTTTTTCATTTGTGACATAATTTTTTCCACTTCAGGAGCAGTTAGATGAGTTACAACATTCTGCATCTGTTTTGACAATTTTTTATATAAATTGTCGTTGTCCTCCCACTCCGACTGTATTTTCTGAAAGAACAATAAGAATATAGCAATCTAAAGATAATATGCAACTGATCCAATTGAAAAAAATAATACACGCCTAAATACTATACAGGGTACCAATTGAATTCAATATCCTATCTACTAACTTTTGAACGACCATAGCTGCAGTTTTAACAAAGGTGTCTAGTTATAGTAAGATGGTTATGCACTACAAGATAGGTTTTAATCTCGAAAAAAACTTAAGATCAACTTAGGGTTTTTATTTCGAAAAAAGTATTTCTATCTAAAGAGCTGTCGTAAAAAGATATTTATAAAGTTGTCGAACATTGTCGATTTAGTAAGAATAGATATTTTTTGAAGATGCAAATAAAGGATGCTTTAAAAACGCATTTATTTGTGATGTCCAACATTGTGATGTGAAGAAATGATATTAAAAAAAAAGAAAAAACTAGTTATTAAGTGATAAATTAGTTTTTTATGTATGCAATTTAAGAGAAGTTTGAACATCGAAAGTAAAGATACCTTGAGATAATTAAATGTTTTTCTCGTATTTTGAACTTTTTTTTTTTTTTAGATGAAAACTAACTCTGCTGGTGGCATTGTAAATGGTCTCATCTTCTTGCGCATTGCCACTTTTCTACATCTAAACATCAAACTTTATAAATATAGCTACAACTGTTTGAAAATTAAGAGGATAGATATGGACTTCAGTAGACATTTTGCATGAATTTATCAAGTACAGGAATTTTTAAAATACATTTTACTTGTAATGAAAATTAACATATAGTGTTAAAAATGAACGTGAAATTATGAAAAAAAGTTTCAGGTAAAATTCTTTAAAAAATAAATCTGTTTAAGGGAATTATTAATAAGTATAAACTTTGAGGTACAATTATTTTGTAAGACATAATCTCAGACATGTGTATATCAAATTTTCAAATGATTTCTTACAAGCATAAAATTTAAAACATTACCATTTAGTTTCTAAGAAAATACTACGTTATCTACGTTATTTAATAATCAAATGCACAGTTATACCTAATTTAAAGATAGTTTTTAAATAAATAAACTTTTAAAATTCGAAAAAGGAAAACTACCTTAGATTTAATCGCATTTAATTTTTTTACGATGATAAGAGATTGTATGAATAAGAAAATATATACCTTTAATTGAAGTGAATAATTCTCTACTTCTGCAGGACTCAGAAAGACTTGCTGAGAAAAAATCGCTTCAGATTCTCGAATCCAAGATTGTAGCTGCTTCAAACTTTTTTGGAAGGCATGCCGTGATTGTAAAATCTCGCCGGACACAAGATATTCCTGAAGCTGTGGACAGACAAAAAATGATTAATTTCAGTGGAAGTGTAATAGTAAAATATGATTTAATAATTAAATGAAATTAATTCCTCGTAATAAAATTATTATTGAGTAAATTCAAAGTTTAAAATCAAAAGTATTAAAATGGCTAAAACTTGTACGTGTTTCGGTGTCGCATAAGTGCACCTTTATAAACAGTATAAAATGGTAGGGATTGAAAAAAAAGATAATATAAATCGACAGAGGTTACTGCCAGCTAGTCAGATAAACATACAGTTAAATGAGCTACAAGTATTTTTAAGAAAAACTGGCTGCTGAAAACGGTAGATTTGGCGTCAACTTTTGGTGTTGTTAATTAATTAGTGATTTCCAATTATTAGAACACTAATCAGAAACATTTTAAATTTCTAATTTTTTCATCAAAAAATTCCGAACTTGCTTTAACTTTCTTTTAACTGCATGCTTACCTGATTAGTTTTTATTTTACATTTTATTTTATAACCTGCGTCAAACAGCTGACCCCATTCAGTACGGCTATCAATATTCTTATAATTTTGGACCCAACCCAGATGACAAGGGAACTCCGGGATCAAACCCTGTGAAAAACTAGCCTTCGTAGAGGACATTTTGATGAAACTAACCAGCATTTGCTTTACATAGAAAAGAAAACCACTAAATCTTTCGATTGCCTAGCTCTACGGCAATGGGATTCTAACCCATGATCCGTCGACTACTGAGGATATTTTAAGTCAGCACTGTTGTCAGTGTGAGCCAGGAGCAGAATTCAACCAGCTACGGCTGAGATTCGAACCTGGTTTATATCATTTGGGGGCGGACACCCTAACCCACTGTGACTCTTCCTGACAAGGAGCATAATCTCAGTAGGTTTGTATTAACTTTCTTTTCGCCATCCCTGCCATTTTATTCTGCTACGTGACACCGAAACGCTTACAAGCTGTAAGAGTTTAACTATTTTTGTTATTTTCACAAAGCGTGAAATTCTGAAACAAAACGAAATCTTAAATTTAAAGGACTTGCAGAAATATAATAATAATCTTCTTAGGAGAGAGTTGTTGAAAATGTAAACTGTTTCCATGTACGCAATAGGTTTCTTTGAAATTTGCTGTGAAAATTGCGATACGATACTAGGAAAGAAATTCACGTAACGATGTCATCTTTTGAAAATATAAGGCAGATCACTGTTTTTTCAAGCCCTTTTTTTATTTTTACATAAGAAAGCGCATTTTATTAGCATAATTTTAGATTTCTACTTTTTGAATATTAGTATAAGAAAATTCTGCTTACATTGGGTTGTAGTTTATCCCATCTCATTTGGATGTTGTTAATAGACTGTTTAATTTCATTTGCGATATCTTCTCTACATGTTGCAATCAAATAGTTTCCAGAATCCATAACCTGATTTTTTGTGTTTAACCATTGAGGAAGATTACAAAAAAATTCCTGAAAATTAAAAATAAAGCTTTAACGCTTTAAACAATTTCTAATGATTTAATTCAATATATGCAAAACATTTAAATTGTTGATAAATCAAACACAATTTGCAAAATTTAATTTACTATCTAATAAAAATCTTACGATTCGGTAATCTTCGTCTTTTTTAACTGCAACTTCAGCTTTGCTAAGCCAATCCAGGAGCAAAGGTAAGTTTTCGGAATATATTTTCCAACAATTTAATACTTGGTTGGCAGTGTTCCCAACTGAATGTAGTTCTACCATCATTTTTTTCCACAAACCATCTACGTCGACTAAGAATCTGTCCATTTTATCCAGTTCCTTGGTATCTAAAATTCAATAAAACTTGTACATAACTGGACTGAATTATAATAGTTTATAAACACTATTGCACTTCTGTAATTAATGGATTTAATAGATATAATAATGAAATAAGTTTGATGTTTGATTAATGATTATTTCTTTAAGTATTTAAAAAATTATAAAGTTATGAAAATAATACACGAGTTTTTAACATGATTAAAAACTTAAAGCGTGAATGATAAAAACTTAAAGAGTGAAAATTATCTATCTGTCCCGTCATTCTGTTCAGAAAATAAATAAAAAACTTAACCTGTGAATAATTTACCCCTGTATAGTGGCTAAAAGACTTAGTTCTTTTCATGTATACAGTTTAGTAGCTATAAGTTGTATTATAATAGGTTTTTAATGACATTTAAATAAAACTGTAATTTGTAATAAAATTTCAACTATAATTTTCGAGATAAGTTTCATAAGGTCATTCGTTATAAGACACTTTATTAAAGCTTGCAAGCAGATTTTAAAAACTTAGCATTCTGCATACATTTAAATAAAATTTTGCACTAAAAGTTTTTAATATAGGCAATCATTCAACAAGTTTAAGCCATAACAATTGTTTCCATAAATTAAAAGAAAAAGAAATTGTTAAAATTAATGCGAGACTAAATTAAATGTTGCATTCTCATTTTTGTTAAGTTAAGCTCAGTTAATTTAGTAGTAAAACAAAACGAATTTCAATTTTTATAGACAATGATTTCAAGGGCCTAACTTTACACTTACCTATAGCTCCTATATGTTGGCAATGTTCAACATTTGATTTCATTTGAGCATAACACGTATCATATTGCTGATAAATTTGTCCCTGTTCCGTAAATACCTACAACAAACAAGATAAAAGTCAGGAAAAGAAAAAAATTGCTTAAAAAAATATTCGATTAAAGTTATTGCAATTATTAATTTAACAATTTCAACAAAAACTAAAATTTTCAGTACTAATGTTACATTTTTCTTACTCTATGGATCTCAGACACAGTACTGCAATAAATATATTTAAAAAAATTACAAGCATTTATTAGCAACAGTTTGAGAAGAATATTAAGATTAATAGTGATCGTCCTAACCCGGGAGGAGTTTTTGGATAAGGGTTTGACCCGTTGCCACGTGAAAACTAAACACCACAAAATCACAGTAAATGAAAATTAAAACTTGATAAACATTGGAAAATATCACAATATCGATGACGTGTAAATTTAAAACAATAAATCAAGTATTTTAAACCATCTTGGAAAGTAAAAAAATACGAAGTGGATAAATGAACGCAAGAACAGAGAGTTCAGCATCCCAAATGAGATTTATAAAATTTTAAATCAATCATAATAATTTCAAAAGGGTTTTACAGTTAAAGCCAATTTGAAATTTCGGAACAAGACATCAAAGGCTATCACAAAAGAGGTCACCAATGACCAAAAGTTCTTCATGAAAGGGAAAGGCCCAGGAATAGCAACCAGTCCAAATGTACGGCTTAAAATAAAAGATCAAAGGGATCTCGAAGAGAACCAGAATTCTTAAAAACAAGTCAAAAGAGCTTAAAACATCTAAAAGAGTAAATATATGAAGAATCTTAAGTATCAAGAGGTTCCATGAAATTTGTAACACAGAATTCTTCTAAGAAGCAAAACCGAAACCAATTGATTTGGAAATTTAAAAAATCAACGTAAATAGATGGTTCTTGTTCTGCGTGAACCTGAGAAATTTAAAGTAAAACAAGTTTTTAATTGGAACCCTCAGGGCAATTGAAGAAGTTTAAGACATAAAAATACTTTGCGCAGGATTATTTTAAGTCAAGTGAAAACAATAGAACAGATATGGAAAGAAGTAAAATATCTGACCACAAATAAAGTGAGAGAAGCCCTATGCTCCAATTCAATGTGAAAAGAAATATGATGCTGATAGTCATTAATTAGCACGGACAGATGTTTTGATAAGTTTTCAGACATACATACCTAAAGATCGGAAATTATCATCTATGAAGTTTTCAAAAAATTTATAGAATTGTCAGAATACT
The DNA here is from genome assembly GCF_043381705.1 of Parasteatoda tepidariorum. Lineage (NCBI taxonomy): Eukaryota > Metazoa > Arthropoda > Arachnida > Araneae > Theridiidae > Parasteatoda > Parasteatoda tepidariorum. Next base: position 53,446,806 of record NC_092211.1, read on the forward strand.
GATTAAATAGACTTTATAGCTTTATTACAGCAGTGGGAGAAAGTTATTAGTTTCATTTCTTAACCTTAAAAAATGACTAATAAAATAAATTTTAAAAAATGTAAATAATCATTATTAGCACATTTATTTATTTTTATTTCCAATGCATGATAGTTTTAAACGTAAATGTGTGACTCATAGGGAACAATATTATGATAAAATCTCATTTCATTTGAATAACCTTAAACTTAAAGCTAACGTGAATGAATAAAATTTGCAGAAACCGCACTAATGTTAAGAAAAAATAAAATTGGCTAATTTTTTCTGGAAGCACCTGTTCTGGAACTATTTCTTTACCACTGCAATTAAGCCGTTGAAACATAATAGCATTTCCCTTAATAGCATTAATATCATTTTTGCTAATCAAGCCCAAAGTATTTTTTACTCATATTCAATGGCTTATTTTGTGTTCTAAACTTATGTTATAACTCTATTTCACAGAGCTGTATAATCGATTTTTATAAAGGGTCTATACGAAACTTTGACAAACAAAGAACCCTCTGGGCAGTTTTAAAAGCTTAAGCTGCCACGATTTTGATAGTCAGAAATTTGATCTTGATGCTTTTCGCAATAACTCACTAAGACAAAAAAGTATTGTCAAAACTACCAGAATATGGTAAAACTTATAGTGTTTATGGCTCCATGAAACATCAAAAATCTCGTTAGTTCTTACCGAAGGGTTTTGGTAATGATTTTGATAAAATTAACTACAAAATATGGTTTTATAATTTGTGATAATACTTGGGATTTACTAAGTCATTTCATTAAGATTAAATTTGTTAATTTTATAATGATTCCTTAGCATGACATAAAAACCATTTATTCGGTAAAATTTTCTTAATTTTGCATTTTTTACTAAATAGTAGTAGTAATAAGGACTATAATTTTAAAGACTAGAGTTTCCGGTAAACCGTTATCATATAAACGGAAAAATTTCTAAGTCAAGGCATATTTTGATCTTGAATCCTGTTTTTTTTTACTAGAAATGTCATTACCTTACAGTTACTAAAAATTTTTCTCCGTGTATTTTTTGTATTACCATAATTTCATTTTGCCAACCATTACAAAGATCCAATAATTTTTGAACATATTTTCAAAATAAGAGCAATATTTTGTGAACACAACTTACATTCAAAATCTATGCTTACTTTGTATTCTTGTAATAGGGCATCTACTTCTTTTTCTCGACCGTATTTCTTATTCCACTCTTTGAGATGTTCTTCGATGCTTGCTAACAACTCCAGGAGAACATACCTGGAATGTTCTAATTGCAGTTTGATATGCTTTTTCTGCGAAAGTACATTTACATGGTTCAATCTGTCACGGAGATCTCTGATGTGCTCTGGGGCCACGTTAGAAGACTCTGGTAGCTGTTCATAGCCTTGGAGAAACTTTATGTGACCCTCTAATGGTTTGAAGAATGCCTGTTCATTGAAATTCAGTAGTAGATATTACTTTTAGTCCAAAAAATTGTGGTAGATAAAAATTGGTTATTTTTTACTGAGCTTGTGGCGAAACTACCACTACGATTATTAAGCATCAATTCACTAGTATATGAAGCATGCTAACTAGATTCAATCCCAACATTCATCTATCAAAAGGTATTCGATAGTTATCTCTCTAGAAGCTTGTAAATAACTAACCGATCAACAAAGACATATCTACCCAATTGAGCTAATACTGATAAAAATGGTTATGTTAAATTTTATTTCATATTTATTTCGGTTTGTTTCATTAAAATGTGAAAAAATAAAGTTAAACGATGAATTAAAGTTGATATGCATTTTTTAATTTAAATTATGCACAACTGCGCATAGATTATTCTAAATTAAATTATAATATTAACACACTGGAATAAAAAAATTCCAAAATTTAAATAGAATTATAGTTGGAAAAACTGTTTCGTAAATAGCATTGATAAAATTTTATGAAATTAATTTTCTAAACAAAGTTATTAACTAATAAGTTATTATAAATTTGATGAAGTACTGAAAATTGGAATATTTCTTAAATATGTTCCCAATAGCATTATTTCTTTCAGCTTAAATACATATTTTAGTATTTAGACACTAAATGCATTTGCGGATTATTTTAAGACTTAGGAAAAGAAAAAGTTAACTCTTAAGAAACGCTTTTGAAAAGTTAACGCTTAATATTGCTTAAGAAATTTAAAACCGTACCTTGCTTTAATTATTACAATTGCCTAATTTGCTGAACAAACTTCATAAGGGTAGTTAGACTACATCACAAGAATTCAGAATTGCATTGCAAGTCATTTTTAGAAAGATCCTCGTACGCTGCTAGTAGCCTCTCTTAATTTTATTTAAATTATTATTAATCATTATCAAAATTATCGTCAAAAATAGCATTCAAATAGATACAAAAACTGCTTTGTTAACATATTTGATGATTTGGTGACTAATTTGTCAATCTCGGCATGTTGTTTGCCAATCAATACAAAGCTGCTTTGACAATAATTGAAACAAATAATAAAATTTAGATAAATAAAAATACCATTTAAAATGCTCATGAACAACAAATTCAATTGTTGCAGCGTGCAATGACATTTCTGGACATAGGATGTTATGCAATTTTCAATTCTTACCCTAACTCTTTCCCAAGTTTGTAGCCATCTTGCTGAATAGCCCTAACTAAACTAAACTCAGTGGGGCGACAGCCCATAGAAGACCAAGGCCTTCCGTACCCATCTCAAATTTCTTGACCTTGGGATCTGGGGTGCAGGAACAGATGTTCCGGTAAGGTGATCAGCCGAACGTGGGACTCCCCAGTTTTAAGTTTCCAAAGATGCCTGGTACACATTTTATCGACCCACTGAAAAAATGAAAGGCTGAGTCAACCTTGCACGGCTGGGGATCGAACCCAGGATCTGCGGCACGAGAGTTCGATGCGCTACCACTCAGTCACAATAGCTCTAAATATATCGTAGAAAAATGATTCACTTATATTTATAAACTTTTAAATTTAGATTTCAAATACTTTAAAATAGTTGGCATAGATTGTTGAAAGTGTGTTATACCTGGTGTTCGGATAATTTTTGCTCAACAGCATGAAGCATCTGATTGTTTGGCGCAGCTGGCAACAGAGGCAGAGCTAGTTGCTTTTCTGCTTCCATGATCCACCTGCTGATTTGTCCCAATGCTCCAGGCAGATTGTGGTCGAGTGACTGCTGCCAATTGTGCAACTCTTTCTCAACTTGTGTCCATCTTTGAAGTATGCTAGGCCACATAGTTTTAAGATCAATGTCTTGTGTCGAATTCACTTTCGATCGTAGGCGTTCGTAGATATCACGGTGATTTTCCATTTCTGACTTCAGAGTGTAAAAATCCTTTTTCAAAAAAAAAGGTAAAAGTAAGAAAATTTTCAATAAAATAAACGACGCTTTTAAATTAGGAAAACAGGACTGAACTGCTCATTATTACTTTTCAACGCAGAGTATTTTGTAATTACTGCTTTTAACATACTTTTTATGTATAACCCGTAATAAAACTGAAGTAAAAAGTACGCACATCAATCGCAATCTAATATTTCAGTGAGGAGGCGACAAAAACGCTATTGAAATCTGTCAAACCACTAGTGGTTAAAGTGTCAAGCCACTGGTGGTTATAGTGTCAAACCACTAGTGGTTAAAGTGTCAAATCACTAGTGGTTAAAATGTCAAGCCACTTGTGATTAAAGTGTCAGGCACTAATAGTTAGAGTGTCAAACCACTAGTGGTTAAAGTTTCAAGTCACTAGTGGTTAAAGTGTCAAATTACTAGTGGTTAAAGTGTCAAGCCACTAGTGGTTAAAGTGTCAAACCACTAGTGGTTATGGAAAACATCAAAATCAGTTTGATTGATTGAGGATACAAAGTTGCCAGGTACACTAAATAAAAATATATAGGCAAAAAGGAATTATCTTTTAACAAATTCGATGTGCAAAGCGACGTTGTATTTAATTAAGTTCAAGTTAATTAACATTCTAACTTATGTGGAGAGACATAGCTCAACTTTAATACGCCATTTTCTTATAAACGATCAGCTGGTACTGGCGTCATAGGTCACATATGTTTCTTCCTCTTGATGTGCAAGTACCCAAATAATCAATTAAAGTATGCATAAATAATTCAATTCTGAATTTTAAAACTGTCAATAGTGATTTTTAAACATTATTCTGTGAACTAAAAAAGCATTTAACAAATTGTATTTGTAATAAGTTAAAAAAAATAAATTTACATGATATTGAGTTTTATAATCAACAGAAGGGTTTCTTCTATTAGCCAGTATTGATTCTGCTTTATCCAACCAGAGAGAGAGTATTTCTAACTCTGATGTTTGATGAGCTGATGATACATCCACTTCATCTAAATCAACTGAAGCGTATGTTTCAGGATATAAGTGCAAGAACTGAGCAACATAGGTCATGATTGACTTCTCATCTGGATGAGGTACATCAACATCTAAAAACAAGAACATCATACATTAAGTGAAGATGTTTATGATTTTTGCTTTAAAAACTGCAGCAAATATATTTATACTTAAAAAGTATTTAAAAATTATTTCCACAACATTGATAGAAATTTTTAAACGTGTTACACTACAATATCGGGAAAGTACTACTTAAATCTTTAAACGAAGCTTTGTATGAACTTCATCATTGTGTGAAAATTAAACGATTACAATACGATAGCTTTTTTGGGTCAAAGCCCATGTGGGCATTCAAGGCAACGAGGAGGCGGATCGGGCAGCAAAAGAAGCCACGAATGACTGCAACATCTCAATTGAAGTCCCCAGTTCCAATGCCCAAATTTAAACCGTGGTCAAATCACACAATATGAGTCGCTGGAAGGGGGAGTGGCAGAGTTCTGGGAAGGGCAGGCAAACTTTTAAATTCTTCAAGGATCCAAAACTAAACCGACTGCAGGCAAATTTTTATTTTAACCAATTTTTAACGGGTCATGGAGTGTTCGGAGAACATCAAAATAGACTTTTTAATAAAAACATTCAATGCAATTACTGTGGGGAACAACAGACAATCGATCATTTAATTTTTAATTGTTCCCAATTCCGGACACTTCGTGACAATATTTTTACCAATTTTAATCAACACCAATGTTTTGCCAGTTTGGCCTGCAGAAAAATTATCATCTCTATTATTAAACAAACACTGGAAGATGTACTCGGAGACAGGCAATAAGACCCGGAACCTGCGCTCCCTACTTCTTGGGTGTCCCAGGCATTTCATCGGCTTTTAACTTATTGTTTTACTTTATTCCATTTTTAATGTTTTTTCTTTGATGATTTTATGTATCTCATTATTTGCCATTCATCTTTTTTACTGGGTCTTGATTTTATGCTTTCATAGGTTTTTTTTATCACTGTCAACTGTTTACAATTTCCTTTTATCGGTTTACCTGCATTTTTCCATTACGATGTAATCTCAGTAATTTTAACCTTTTTGTGTTCGATTTTATTACATTGTGATTTTATTGTGTTTGATTTTATTACTATGGTCTTTTGACTGTCTGCTTGCCCCTTTGGGTGCTTCTGTAACTTTTATTTCTATTTATTGTACAATTTCTGCTTGACGTAAACCCTACACAAATAGGGTGGGTCGTGTCACTATTCAAATATACGATAGCTTTAATAAGCTTATAAAATTAAATCTGCGTAAGCTAGATTATATGATAATACAGTTTTAATAAGTTTAAAACCGTACTGAACAGCCGATCTAATGTTTTGGGTTTACTCCTACTAATGTTCAACTTCGTAATTTTTAACCCAATCCAGAAGACAAGAGAAGTCCTGGATCAAGTATTTTGGAGATATTTGACTTCGTGGTGAACTTTTTTGGTGCAACTGACCTGCATCTGGGCTACATGGAGAGGAAAACCACGAAAATCATTACCGGTTAGCCTGACGGCAAAGGGACGGGCAAGCCCTGATCCGTCTACCACTGAGGATATTTTTCGTCAGCACTACGGTCGGTGCGAGTCTGGTAAGGAATTTTAATCGACGACCTATAGCTGGAATTGAACCCGGGTCAAAATGTTGGGAGGCGAGCTGCTGTATTGAAAATTTTTTGACTCGCAAAGCGTGTCCAATAAAATTTGCGAGCATGCGTGCTACAATTTTTTGTAAGTGAATTCAACTTAACTGTCGTCACAGTTATACTACTGTTAAGCATGGACACTCTCTCTAACTCAACTTTGGTGTGCTATCCTGACCGAATTATTGGGACCATATTTCCCAGATTGCGGCTACCCCCTATATTTTGGGGTCGAAAATCTGAATCCGTCGAAAAAAAGGTATGTTTATTTAGAGAAAGTATTGTTGTTTCTGATTTTGTAACTTAAAATATAGTCTGCAGTAATTAATTAGTATATTTGAGGTCACCCTCTTGAGCCATTATGTTTGAGTGCTAGAACGTGAAAATCCGATCATTAGATCAAAAATTATTCAGGTTGGTTCATTTTATTTCAGGTGAGCTGGACTTTTCATGTAAGTAATATTTTTTATCTTAGCTCATTGAAAAGCAGAAGCCACATTCTCAACTATATATTATATCATACATTGAAATAAATGCTTGCGTTATTTTGCAAGAATAGCATTCTGTATTTGCTGCAAATATAAATATTTACTCGCGTAAAAATTTATATCAAACAACAATTTGTCCTCATTCTTGATTCGAGATCTCACCCACGCATTTGCTGACGTAAGTGTCAAAGAATTCTTTTTGAGAATAAATATTTATTCTAAGCCTTTTCAGATCAAGATTTCTCCTGGAATCGTGTAAGTCGTAAAAATTGTTGGATCAAAATTTAATTACTTTTATTTAAAATTAATCCAATTATTTAATCGAAATTCTTTTCTAATTTAAATAAATCTAAAAATTAATTTGATTGTTGTATCTTTCTTGAATGTTGTGTGATAATTTATTCAAAAAAGAATTTTTTACAAATAAGAGGGTTATTCTGTGGAAATAAATAGAAATAACAATTACCGCATAACTGTTTACGTTTATTGTAAATTTTAGTGGAACTTAAAAAAGGAAACAATTTCACTTTTTCCGCATTTCCACTTTTCATGGTTCATAATTGAAGGGTACAAACAATCGACATTTTTTTTAAATAATTCAAGACCGAAATGCAAGACAGTTAAATAACGAAATACTACAACTAAATGTAATATACGGGGTTAGTCATGATTCCCTCCGGGGTTTCGAAGCGTTATAGTAAAAAATCGGAGATGAATATGGCAAAAAAGAACATATGAAATTAATCCGAAAGTATTCAAGTTTTAATTTAAGCAGTTGCCGGTAGATGGCAGTAACATGAACCACTGAAGCCTGTTGTAGTAAAGAAAAATTGCGTTTACAGGTGGAGGGAATTATGAATAACCCTGTATACGTTACCGTGAATGACCAAAATCAAAAAAATTTTGACTTTCACCTGCGAGAGCCAACTTTGGTGAATGTCCAAAATATTCGTTATATCCGATTTGATATTAAGTTGATATTATTATATTGATTCGATATTTTAATATCTGCTGAGGGTAGATTAAGAGAAACATCAGTTTTCGGATTACCGGTTAAATGCATATTGGGCAATATCACTTGACCTTAAAAAAAACATTGATGTACGGCATACCGGGCAGTGGCATTTAACTGGACCTAGTATATATTTCGAACATTTATCAAAGCGACTATGTGATTTAATTTTATAACCGTCGTTGAACAGCCGATCCAATTTTTCGGGTTTACAGCCACTAATGTTCAACTCCGCAGCCTTGTAATTTTGAACCCAATCCAGAAGACAAGGGAACTTGACCAAATATTGGAAGAAATTTGCCTTCGTGGGGGACTTTTTGATCGAACTAACCCGTATTTGTGTTGCATGGAGATTAAGCGACTATGTGATTGTCAACATTCACCGTTGGAAGTCAACGACCACCAATTCCGGTCATTTACAATAACATATACACCGAAGAGCCATTACATTATGACCACCCTCCATCTATAACAATGTGGTCGCCTAGGTTTTCATGGTTTCTCGCCCAGGAGCAATGTTTTCATGGGGAACATAAGGATCCATAATCCACATAGAACAAACCCTGATGTCTGGAAGCTGCTTGAACATAGTTGCAGACCAGGCTCACCCATTCATGGCAACAGTTTTTCCTGCGGGGGATGGTGCTTACCAACAGGATAATGCCCCACGGCATTAGGTTCGAATCGTCGAGGAACATTCCAGTGACTTTCAAGTCATGTCTTGGCCTCCAAATTCACCTGACCTTAATCCAATAGAGCATTTGCGGTCCTACTTGGAGAACCCAATTCGTACTGCCACGCTACCCTCTCGCAATGTGAGGGAATTGCAGACCAGTTGGTGAGCGCTTGGTACCAGATACCTCAGACTACCTATCAGCACCTTGTGGAATCAATGCCATGGCGGGTGCTAGCAGTTTTGAAGGCTAAAAGTGGTCCTACATGTTATTAGGAGGGTGGTCATAATGTAATGGCTCTTCGGTATATATGAAAATTAGAAACATAAAGTGTTAAAATTCTTAAGATTCACAATTTATAGTAATTTTTATTTATTTGATTTCAGAAAAACCATTCAAAAATAAGAGATTTGTTAGAAGAAAGCTAATGAATAATATACCTTCTGGGTCTAGTAATCGAGCTATTCCTAATTCTGATTCAGCGATTCTAAATGCTGTTTCTAATCTTGTGAGATTGCTTGCATTTCTCAGGCTATCTATGTTGACCAAGCTAGGACGTATTCGATGAATTATAGCTAGGAAGGCCATTCCATCACGCCAGCTGCTTCCAAAATCATTCACTGTTACACCAAACCGTCTGGAAAAATAAATACATTACCTCTAATGAATCCTGGCATTAAAAACAATTAAAAGCAGACACGCAATATTCACCTTAAATGAAATAGATATTTTGTTTTCACTAGGATAAATTTAGATAACATTAGAAAATGTTAAATATTTAGCTCCGTAAAAATAAAAAACTTCAAAGTCTTCGTACTTAATAAATGGTAGTTAAATAAAAAGATTATTATTTTTACAAAATAAATATATTTGCAAGAAGTAATGAAAAATTTAAATGATAAAATTATTGCAAAAATATTTACGCAGCAAGGGAAAGATGAATAAGCTCATTTATTTTCTTGAAAACCAGGGAAGCTAAGTCCCCTGTTCGCTACCGTTCACCAACCCCGATAATTGCTTCGCAATAATTGTTGCTTCAGGGCAGAAAACAGTTTCTTTTTTAGAAAAGTTGAAATTACTCACTTAAAATATATGTACTAAGAAGAATTGTGTTTGCTTACGCTTGTGCCTCCTCTTCACATGCTTAAATATTATTAGCTTATAGTATTATAAATATTTAGATACATTGGTGAACAGAAGTAATTTTTGTAATTTTTCTAAATAAACATTTATTAAAAAGTCGCACAGAGGACTGATCGTTAAGACACGGTTCCCAGCAGATCACCGAAATCAAATCAAGCATCACTGGCTGCGATTAGTGTGCGGGTGAGTGACCACTTGGATCAGGCTGCGTAGGGACCGAGGGTGTGCGGTATTGGTCCTCGTTAAACTGTTCTACCGTAAAGTACTTGACTTCGCGTGCAGGTCGCTGGGCCACCAAAGTGGGGGTGCCATCCCCTCTGCAGAGGATCAAAATTGTTATGGCATGTCTTCGGATCATTCTCAGGGATGCTTCCCAGACCGCCGCCAATAGCCCATTGTGCAGCTCTAGGGCGACGTAAATTAACTACAACTACAACAACATTTATTAAAATAACGGTAATTTTGTTATAATATTGTTCTAAGAAGTTTAGTGAGTTCACATTCATAATTTAATAGTTTTGCTTACCAAACGGACCGATATATTTAGGTACTATTTTTATTTACATCATTGTGCTTCAAGTTGATTATTTCTTCCGTTAAGTTCTAAATCATTTGACGAAGCACAATAACGGTAATTTTTAAAAATTTATTAATGTAATTAGCACAAAAAAATAATTGTAAAACGATTAATAAGATTAGAAACCTTTTTAAATAACTTTATCACAAAATGCAGCACAGAGAATTACGTTATAATAACAATAAAAAATAGTTTTAAACTCTTAAACTAAAAGCCTAATAATAGCAGTACAATAAAATACCTTTAAATTAGGAGCATAAAAATATTTAAAGAAAAACAATACCCTTATAACTTTCATTAATTTTATCCCGATGACAACCAAAATAATATGGAAATGAATGAGGGAAAACTGGATCCTACCACGTGATTTTCCGGTCAATAAAAGTGGACCGACAACAATGGAAAACTTTGTTAGACCATTATGTTTTTATGTTATAAAGAAATATTTGATATTTCCGATTCTGAACACATTCGTTTCCCCGCAGCGCAAATAATAAATTTTCGGCATTTGTAACGGATTGCTGTTCATTTTCTGTAAGTTTGTGTGAAAACAGAAAAATCCTTATTCTTTCAAAAGCTTCGGGACTTTCTGCAAATATCGACACTGATTGGGGCTCCATTTCGTCGTCTTCATCGGAATCACTTTGCAGGTAGACAGATAGAACATAGAGATAGCCCATGCCCAAAGTGAGATTCGAACTTCCATACTGCCGGCCGGCTTATTTTTTTCACGTTATTTTCTATCGTCTAGTCATAATCCTAGTTTCGTCGTGCTAGTTAGCAATCTCCCACAATGCACTACAAGATATCGAGTTGAAGAAACATTTACATCATATATTTATTTTACAAATGCCAATCTTTTGGCTATCATGCCATTTCACTACGGGCTCATTAATACTTTCTAACAGTACATATCAAGTCCCTCAAAATAGGGCATTCGTCTAGATGAGCTGCAATCATGTTTTGTCCAGTATCACATAAATTACACTGAGGTGAGTCAAGAGTCAGCCATGTTAAAACGATCTAAATGAGCGTGAAGATAGTCATGGCTGGCCAAAAGTCTAAAATTCGCCACCGCAAAGGCACGAGGTAACTCAGGAACACAGATCTGTTCACAGAGAAAGCTCCAATTCTTCTCCCTGTAGGAAATTGGGGCTACAGCGCGAAACGATTCTCTTAATGTCAAATTCGGCAGAGTGAAATAACAATGGTCTTCCCTTTTCTTTTCTTTTATTTATTTTTTAAGCATAGCTCTGCATTTTCGTTTCCCTGTAGCCCATAGTGTGAGGGTACTCACTGGAAAACAATTATACGTTTTGTACTCCTAAAAAGGTCTCAACAGAGCTGGACAAGGGAATTTTTTAACTCTTAGCTACTAGAAAAGGTCTGTAAAGGAGAGGTGGAATTCAAGATTTTCGTCGCATATTTGAGAATTCCCGTTTCGTCATAAATCACGTAATTTCGTGACGAAATAATTTTCAAAATCAAAATTAGCGAAACATAGCTCAAGGGTTGCTGAATCGTCAAAGGTGAGAGTTTTATTTCTAAGAGTGTGGGTATTTTTCAGATTTTCGCTTTTAATTTAAGTCGAGTGTGTACTTACTGGCTAATACTGTTCTTGACCCAATGGAGAAGAGCTTTTCTAGCACCACCTTTCCATCTCTCGATAGCAGTTGGTTTAATAGCCGCCGCAGGAGCAGTACTAATCAACTTTCGAGGCGTATCATGTGCTGCTGTCATAGGACTCAAGCCGACGCTGTCAATGCTGCTCGTACTGCTAGCGCATGTTTGCAGATATGCCATCTGCTCTGTAAGAAGTTTCGTCTTTTCTTCAATCTGTTCAAGAAAAACATCAATTAAAAATAGGAAGTCTTCCAAAATATTCAGCGTTTTGTATGAGTAAGAAAACTATAAATGAAGGATATTAATTGATTAAAAACTTCTGTCCCTGCAATATACAAATTATATACATTATACAAATACAAATTAGATATACAAATTGGAAATAATAGATGCCATATTTCAAGCCCTCAGAAATAGTCGCCCATTTTCATGACTTGCTAGAGGTGAATGAGAAGAAACATAAGTGATTTGAATTTTAAAACGCAAAATTTAGAACCAAACACGGAAAAATAAAGGTGATAAACAAAATAAGAAAAACCATAAGAGAAGAGAGAAAAAAAAGATGAAAAGCAGAATAAGAAAAATCACAGTGACCGAAAAGAGCAAATCAGGGTAAAATGCATTTCCAAGCGCTATGGAGAAATGTGAGGAACTAATGTCGCTAACAGGGGAATCAGCACTCATCTGAATAAAACAAGATTCTAGAACAACAAGTTATCTAGGTCATCTGATGTGACTGCGGCGGGGAAAACTTTTAATTTTTTTCGAATGGAATTCAGGTTCAAGATTCCTACAATGTGCAGAAATTGATAATTTTTCGTATTCTTGATAACGGAGGTATCTATCGTGCTACTTAAGTCTAAATTTTAAAGCACGTCTTTTTATTTTCAAGAGAAACATTAGAGAAGTCCCTTATCAAGAATACGAGAAATCATCAATTGCTGCACATTGTAGGAATCTTGGGCCTGAATACAATTTCCTGCCATCTTGAATGTCCTGGAATCTTGTTTTAATTATATGAATGCTGATTCTCTTGTTAGCGACAATAATCCCTCTCCACCTCTCCCTCTTGCAAGTAGAAATGAATTTTACCCTGATTTGTCCCTCTTCTTTACCCCAGAGGTGGTGAGGAACTAATGTTGAGATTTACTCACCACCTTCCTTGAAAAATGGGCACTGTTATTTTCAATTTTTATATTTCTGAAGAGAATGAAATTTTTAATCAAGTAATATTTTACCACTTCAATTCCTTTGAATTTTTTATTTAATACAAATAAAAGATTTAGGTCTATAGAGTGATAAGCTAAATTTTTCAGTAAGGTAAGATTTTGAGATTCAAGAGTTCCTTAATATTTTTTTCGATATACAAACATACAAGATCTAGGAATTATCCCCAAATTGAAGAACAGTGAACAAAAATAACCTACAAGAAAGTTGAAAGATTTTTCACCAAAAGTGCTCCCCATAAACAACCTAAAAATGTGGCTAATCATTATATTGACCTTAGTCTTTCGAATAAAATTCAAATTCTTATTCTGAAATGATATTAAAATAATTTCTTTTACTGACATAAATTTTTTTTTATCAGAAATGTTCTAGATATCATGTGTATCCATAATGATTGTATGATGAATTCAAGTCTAATAGAATGAAATATAGAGATGAAATCCGGCTTAAATAATCATAAAAGTATTTAATAATGAATATTAAAAAAAACTGTCTCCTCTAGTAACAATAACTTTATAAAAAAAGTATTACATTTAAAATATACTGTAACAATTAAATATTATAAATTCTGTTGAAAATAAAACAATACATACCTGGAAATGTAAAATTATTGTCCATATCAAACCAAGTGTAATAGCAGGCTTCCCATCAACTATGTCTGTAGAATTGATGTTTACAAGTTTTATCTAAAAATAGATAAATTGTCCTTAATCACAGCTAATAATCTTTAAAAAAGCAAGCTATCCTTACAACTAAAATCTATTAAAATTAAATTAATCTTGGACACGGAAGCAGAAATCCAGTTTATTTTANTCGAAACAAATCATAGATGAATTTTAAAACCTTATGTATTCAAATTTGAAACAGCATAAGCTCATTTTTGAGCAAAATGCATAGTCTAGTCTCGCAAGTGAAATGGTGACTGTATATTTTCCTCAAAAATGAGCATGTGTTGTTTTAATTTTGAATACATAGGATTTTCAAATTTATTTCAGATCTATTTTGACACATTATATATATATATATTTATTTCTTCCGGGACTATATTTTAAAACATCTCTATACTTGTTTCCAATCAAAATTATTAAATTGAATTGAGAAAACACGGTAAAGAACAAAGAGTAAATTAATCTTCTTTTCTGTTAGTCAATTACAGACTTATACTGTACAAGGATTAATTCCACCTTTCCTAAGTATCAATGTACAGTGTACAAAAAAATAAACGGTTCAAACTCAGTAACTTTTGACCTAATGATCGGATCACGTTCTAGATCTCAATCTTAACGGTTCGAGGGGTAACATAAAATATGCTAATTAATTAGTGCAGATGATATTTTAAACTACGAAATCAGACACAAAAACGTACTTTCTCTGAATAAGCATACCCTTATTTCGACGGATTCCCATTTCTGACACCCAAAATATAGGGGGTAGCTTAAATTTGGGGAATACGGCTTCCGTAGTTCAGTCAGGAGATCGGAACAAATTTTGGACTCCTTAATGTTAATTTTATATCTCGAGAACTATTAAGAGAATTGAAACCACCAATTTTATCAATTGCACCAAATTTCTAATTGTGTGCAAAAAGCACACAATTATAAAATTCGTTCATCCGAAGATAGTTCCATGCAAAAATTATTTTTAGTGAGTATTTATTATTTTTTATTATTTTACTTCATACTAGTCGAGAAAGTTTTGAATTGTAAAGTATACAGTTCTTATATCATTTTAAAAAATATAATTTTAAATGACAAAATTTGATCGAAATCGGTCGAATAGTCTCTGAGAAATCATATTTTGAAAAATTCGTATTTTTTCGTAATTTGTAATTTAACCATTTTGCCATGTAAGAATAAATTCTTTAAAATGAGGTAAAGATTGTATACCTTACATTAAAAATATTTTTCGAGTAGTATAAAATAAAATAATGAAATATAATAAATACTCACTAAAATATATTTTTTGCATGGAATTATCTGTGGATAAACAAACTTTATAGTTGAGGGCAAAAAAGTTTCAATTCATCTAAACATTTCTGGAGATATGGCGAAAGACACGAAAAGTAAAATTAACATCAGGGGGTCCATGATACAATGATTTACATTTAAATGTGATCAACATTTAACTAAAATTATGATATTTAAACTTACCCTTTTTCTTTCCAGAAATTGCAGAACTTGATTGACATTACTTAAAAAATGTGGCCGTCTTAATCTTCGGCCTTTTTCAGAGTGCTGAAATAGTAAACAAATTCAAATATTATTTCTTATGCTTAAAAATAAAAAAAGAAATTAAGACAAGTTAATTTGGAGTTTTTAATTTTTTAGTGTTTTTCATAATTTTTCAATAAAACTACGAATGCAAAAAATCAGCTATTAAATGAAAAAGTTTTTAATATTGAAAAAAATTTAAATTTTCCCTAAAAAGTTTTTTTAATTTTTAGAAAAATTTATACATAATCAAATTGTATACTAATTATCGCTAACATATACGACAAAACTTATTTTTTCTAAAAGAAATTGCATCGATTTGCCTCTTTAGATTGCTATGCAAGTCCTATTATGGAAATTTCAAAAATGTTTAGTATGATAACTTTTCTATTAACATCAAGTAGACATAAAAATACATAAATAAAATCTAGTGAAAAACTTTTTTCTGGAGCTACTTTCTTTTACAACATCAGTTAAAAATATTACTTTGTAATTTTCAAAACAAAAAAAGGTATACTTTAGGTCATAGCGATTTGCAACCAACCTTCTATTTTAAACATTAACGAAATTTTAGCTTTAGAGCATATAAACTGACCTACTTTCCTCAGATTTTCTAAAAATTATGTAGACTACTTCTTTAATTACATCGTCGAAATCAAATCGTCAAAGTTCTATAATTAATATTTAATTAAATAAATCAATTCGTAAACTCATTTTTGAAGACTGAAATTTAAATTTAAATTACAGTCAACAAATTAAAACTATTTGATTTATTTAATAGTTACATGAAAATATTAATTTGGTTATGAAATAAAATTTTGAAGCAAATAAAGTTTTTTTAGCAAATTACTTTGCTTATTTTAAGCAGTAATGGGATACCCGCAAAAGACGCAGTGTGGTTTTCTAGATCCTGATTGGTTGTTGAAACGTGGCATTTGTTTACGTTAGCAACTGTTCTATCCATTCTATTTCGAGTAAGCTAAGCCCGCCAAGAATTAATTCCTTTAAGTGACACATTCTATATTCTTTCACAAAGATTCTTTCGCAAAGTTTCAATTCTTCCATTATACATTTTTTTACACATAGGCAGGCACGGAGCCGTGATATTCTTTTTCTTGAAGTGCGAGTACCCTATTTACAATTGTATTTCCATATAAAATATCGACTTCAAAGTTTAAATCAAAGCTTACCAGACGTTCGCCAGATAGATGTTCTATAAGAGCTATAAGCTTGGCACCATCTCTCAGGTCTTCGATCAAATCATCGACTCTCATAGGAGGATCATGCTATTAATAATAGTAATATAAATTATATTTCAAAAACGAATACATTGAAAATAAAGAAAAAAAATAGTAACACACACTCATCTCTTACTTGTGCTAGATAATGATTCGTCCAATTAGTGAATACTTTTTTCTGAACCCTCTCTTGTTCCTCTGCAAAATAAAATGCATAATTAATATGATTGATAAAACTTTTAATAGTAATAGATTAAGATCACTGTGATATATTTTTTTTAAAGAAATAGATGATAAATGACGCACATTCAAATTTCTAAGTCATATGTAGCTTTATTTATAAAAAAAAATATTACCATCTCGTTAATGTTGGATTGAAAAAGCATGAAAAGTTCGCTAGTTCTTAAAGTGCTTCAGAAAGATCATGATTAGAAAGAATACACAGCGCATGCTCATTGCACATTATTCTGAACTCTTCCTTCTCGCTCCCGTGAAAATGACGGGGTGAGGTTTCGCCCTCTATTTCTCGCTCCCGTGACATTTCCGGGCTGGAGTGTTCAGTAGTAACGAGCCAATAAGAATAAAACGAAATCATTTCTTTTGCCCGAAAAGCATTTTATTTCTAATTTTACACACCAGATGTCAGTACCAGGATATTTCTAAGGTACTTATAGATAGTTAGTTTATTTTATACCAGATGTCAGCACCAATCAATTTTAAGGGATAAAAAAATAGGCACTTTTATGACCGTTTTCTTGAAAATTAACCGATCGTTAAGGGGTTAAAGTAAATAATTGGTAATTCGAGGTGATAATTGTATAAAAAGGTCTCTCAAAATTGTGCAAAAATCTATCAAAATAGCTTCGAAACAAATCATAGATGAATTTTAAAACCTTATGTATTCAAATTTGAAACAGCATAAGCTCATTTTTGAGCAAAATGCATAGTCTAGTCTCGCAAGTGAAATGGTGACTGTATATTTTCCTCAAAAATGAGCATGTGTTGTTTTAATTTTGAATACATAGGATTTTCAAATTTATTTCAGATCTATTTTGACACATTTTTCCTCAGTCTTGAAAAACCCTTTTTAACAGCGTTTATGTTTAAATTACTGACATATTTATAACTTTTTATGATGGTATTTTGAGGAAAATATATCAAACGATTTTGATATAGTAGTTGCCATAAATAATGCTAAAAATTAATATTTTGCTTCAATAAAAATATTCCTAAATTGTTGCGGAAGTATATTATTTTTAACGCTTTTTAGTAAATACCATGTATTCAATCTGTGAGCTGTCATTATAATTCAGTCTAGATTATTTTTAAAAAACTTAATTTGCATAAAATTTCAAAACCAAAATTTTATTATCTAAGTCTAAAACATCTACAATTTGTCGTGAATCGTAAAAACATAATTTTTTCTTCGCTGGAACCCCACTTCAAATATTGAACAATTGTAAAAATTGACAAGATCTTTGGATAATTACTGAAATATCTATTTTGAACATATATTTATTATGTATAAATATTTATTATGTATTTTATTTTATAACCGTCGTTGAACAGCAGACCCAATTTTGGGTTCACAACTGCCAATGTCCAACTCCGTACCTTGTAATTTTGAACTCAATGCAAAAAAAATGGAACTCATGGAATGGAGAAATTTGCCTTAGTGGAGGACTTTTTGATGGAACTAAGCCGCATTTGCGTTACATAGAGCGAAAAGCCACGAAGACCTCCCACGGTTAGCCTGACGGCAATGGGACTCGAACCTATGATCCGTCTACCACTGAGGATACTTTACGTCAGAACTGTGGTCGGTGCGAGCTGGATGCGGAATTCGTATCGACCAGCTATCACTGGGATTTAATCTCGCCCTTGTTTCCCGACCTCATAGGTAGGGGGCAGTATTTGTAGAGATTGTTTCAACTTCCGGTAGAAGATTCGCTTGTATTGATTTCTATTATTTTTTCTCCATCATCTTTTGACTTAATTTTTAATATAATTATTCGTTTTCGATGGTGAAAAATTAATTTGCAAGTGGCTGCAGTTGTTCTGCTTTTGGGTGTATTGTGCGTCGAAGCACTTATCTGTTGTTTATAATAATCACTCAAGACCCATCAAGTTGCCGAATTCAATGAAGTAATGCATTAAAAAGAAAAGGCTGGGGGGGGGGAACCGTCGCCTTCTGCTATGACTTCAGAGAAGGACGGCAAGACTTCCTGTAGGATTTGTTTGTTTGTTTCTTTAAGACAGATGGTGAATATCCAAAATTTTCAAATTTAAACTTCACTCATTTATCAAGCAAAGGCTTAATAACGGTGAACTAAGTATTAATCTTTTAACAAAAATTTACAAACAATCATTAAGATCAGAAAAAAAAAGTTACAGAGTGAGTTGTTTAGCAAAAAATGAAAGTTAAATTACTTATTCAAAATTATTAGCTTAGACATAAATTTTTTAGTTCCTTAAATTTATGATAAGAAAAAGTGAAATAAGTTTTAGTTTATTCTGTATATCATGACTCAATCCTGAATGGCTATCCTCTGTAAGGAGGCATATATTTTAGGAACATAGTTCAATTATTTTTCCTCCCACTTAAACAGCAATGTTAACAATATAAACTACTGATTATTACTAAAATTTTAAACTGCTCGTTTATGGGCCGTGATCATCAGACCTTTGAAAATTGATGAATCACGTGATTTACACCAAACTATTGATTGAAACTAATGGCAAGGGTCGGTCTTCATCTCAGTGACCTAAAAATGCTTTTATCTTTTGTACTATTAGGCGTGGTGCAGAATTATAAATCCCTTCAGAGTCTTACGGGAGAGTAAATTATATTAAAACGCAACCCCTATTCGCTAGGCAAAAGCAGGTGTTAATCCTAACCACGATTTTAAAATAATGTGGTGATTTGAAAGGTAATGTTTTATTCTTAGTACTACTTTATATGTCAGACTCTGGATTAATTTAGTTTCGAAAACAAAAATAGAAAGATATTAAGTAAATGAAATGTAGATAGAGTTATTAAAATAGTTAATTTGAAGTACAGCATTTTATTATTTCTTATTGATTTTCAAACACTTTTCAAATAATGTAAGCAAATACCTTAACTAAACAACATTTTTTAATTTGAAAACTGCAAAAGCTGATTTCCTTACAGCTATAAATAAACATAGAAAGGTTGTAAATAAATAATCCTAAGAAACTGAAGTATTAAGGTGTTACTTGATTAAAAAACCTCATTCGCTTCAAAAATATGCAAATAGGAAACAATAGTCAACATGTTTCAAGCACTCAAAAATAGGCACTCATTTTCAAAATTTTCCAGGCGTGAATTGGAAAAAGCAAAAGCAATATTAAATGAAAAACGTAAAGTTGCTAAAAGAAATAGAAAATAAAGGTGAGCAACAAGGCTGTAAAAACCTGAGTAGCCAAGAAAGAATAAAAATAAACATGAAAAACAAAACAGGAAAAACCACTTTGGTTGAATGGGGCAAATCATGGTAAAATGCATTTCCTTGCACTATGAAGAGGTTGTGGGGAGCTAATGACAGGGACAAGGGAATCAGCATACATATGAATAAAACAAGAGACCAGGGAATCAAGAAATATAGAAAGAATGGCAAACTTCGTCCACAATACTTGATCCAGGAGTTCTCTTGTCTTCCTGATTGGGTTCAAAATTATAAGACTACTGAGTTGAAAATCCCAAATTGATTCGGCTGTTTAATGGCGGTCATAAAATAAAATAAAATATAGAAAGATTGATTAAATTAATTGAAGAAAACAACAGACATTATTTGTTTGCCTAAATCCATTGACTTTCAAATCCTTTTCAAATAATGCGTGCAAATTTCTAATCTAAACAAAAAAAATTTATTTGAATAAACTGGCAACAGTTTATTTTTCTACAATATAATGAATATTTATGTGGCAGCTAAAGAAATTCCCGTTAAGTTATTAGCAAATTTGCTAGAAAGAGATGTAAGTGAAAATGATTTTGAAATCATTGTTCCGACAAATTATTACAAGAGAGCAAAATTTTTAAATAGTAATTATAATTTATAAGATTCAAGTTTTAATGCAATTACTTGTTTTAAAAAAAATAATTAATTAAAAAAAGTTAATTGATCTTAAATTAAAATAACTAACTTAAATAAAGCTGAATTTAAATTAAAATAAATTTTCTACTTACTTATATTATTTATTCTTTTCAGACAAAAAATTTTTTTTTCAATGGAGTAAACACTAAAACTAAAATATTTATAAGTTTAATCAAAGAGGAACTTTTTAATATCTTCGCACAAAGACATTTTAAGTTCTCAAAAACTAAACTATTATTACATTAATCTTAATCGGGGGAATTGTAGAAATGACATATTATTTACAAAGAGTTTGTGTATTGCTTTGAGTGTGTTTTTTAATTTTTTAAATAGTTTCTCCTATTTTCATGTAATTAAAAAATTTAAATAATACCCACATGAATAGTACCGAATTATACAGTCGATTCAATTTTAGGTTTACAACTACTAGCGTTCAACTCCGCAGCCTTGCAATTTTGAGCCCAATCGAGAAGACGAGGGAACTCCTGTATCAAGTATTGGGAGAAATTTGCCTTCGTGGAGAACTTTTCGATGGAACTTACCCGTATTTGCGTTACATGGTGAGAAAAACCACGATTACCGCCCACGGTTAGCCGAACGGCAAGGGGATTCTAACTCGTGATCCTCCCACCACTGAGGATGTTTTACATCAGTACTGTGATCGGTGCGAGTCGGTTTCAGGATTCGTATCAACCAGCCGCGGCTGAGATTCGAACCTGGGCCACCTCATTGAGAGGCGGATGTGCTAACCAACCACGCAATTCTTGACTAGAGGCGTAATCTCTGTAGACTTGTATTAACTTTGTTTTTGCTCGGCTATTTTACTCTTAGATGTACTACTTGACAACGAAACGCTTACAAGCTTTAACAGTTTAACTATTTTTGTTATTTTCACAAAACGTGAAATTTCTGAAACAAAATAAAACATTAAATTTAAATGACTTGTAGAAATATAATAATAGCCTAGCTTCTCAGGAGAGAGTTGTTGTTGAAAAGTAAACTATTTACATGTACGTAATAGGTCTCTTTGAAATTTGCTAGCCGGTTTCGGAATTCGTATTGACAAGCCATAGCTGGGATTCGTACCCGGTTCACCTCACTGCAAGGCAAACGCTGAATCCCCAGAGCCATCATGGCTTAAGATTCGATAGAGCAGTTTCTTTCACGTAAATTTATAAATCGGGACTCAACTTCGTCAAAACTTATGAGTTAACTGACCCAAAGAATTTCGAAGGAAAAATCCAAAATCTCGAGAATTGCACAAAACTTACACAATTGCTGTGAATCTATGCTTCTTCACAAATGCTTCTTCGTATTATTATTTTACTGAAATAAAATTTATTTGAAAGAGTTTTTCCGATTTTTTTAATGCAAAATAAATACGTAATGCGGAAATTTCGAATGACCCATTTAAGTGATCATTTTTTGACGAGTCATATTTCGCAGAGATTTTATCGTAAATCCATGTGGGTTTTTTTAGCAGCTAGTGTGAAAGATTTCTACGTGGTTCTCTGAAATACCGATAATTTTACAGGATATTATTACGACAAGAAAGTTTCAAATCACGCATTTTAATAACAACTTTTTGATGACAACCATTCAATTTGCGCTAATTTCGTCATGAATTCATTATGTTTTTCGAACAACTTTTTCCACAGATTCGGAAAAATAGATTTTTTTTCGATAATCATTGAAAATACGGGAGAGAATGGGAAGGGTCGAATATCGTTTGAACTCAATTCTCGGATTAATTTTTCTAATAAATATTAAGACAAAAAAATGTCAGATTGTAATTTAAAAGCTAAAATTATAGTCACCACTAAATTTTTTAGTCGCTAATGGCCACCAAACGGTTCACGAGCCCCGCTAGTGTTCTCAAACGCATTAGTAGGTCAAGGTCAAGCAAGTTTTGTCTTTATTAAATTAACTTTGTCAATTAAAAAAAACTAATATACATATATATAAAATTACAAATGTGGTTCATTATTTGGAAAAAAAACTACTGCTCGGTGCAAACAGCCTGTAGAACTTTGTTTACCTCAGCTAATATTTTACGAAACAAACGCTTAAAAAAATTAAAATAAAAAGAACAGTAGAGTGTGTGTATTTTAATTTGCAGTAACTGGTAATAATACTTCAGTAAATTTTCCTCGTTTTAAAAGTCGCTCTCATTTATTTACAACTCTATCTCAGTATGAAAAAAAAGATTTCAACTATCTTGTTAAATGTAATCATGGATATAAATAATCACTTACATAAATTTTATTTCATTAAAATTTACTTGCTTAATTTTCTGAGATTTTATAACTCTACCGGGTCGAGAGGCTATAACCAGTGACGTAACTTATTTAGCTTTGTCCCTTATTGAGTGGACAGTCTTATGGAATCATTAGCTGAAAAGAGAATTAATTGCTAGCTGTTTAAAATTACAATTTCGTCAGTTAATGTGTGAAAAGGAAATAAAAACAATAAAAGTAATCATAGATTCGACATATGATGAAGTTTAGCAATCACCATTAAGCATTAAGCTTTTTAGTTAACAAAAAATATTAAGGGAAAGATTACACATAATGTCTAGTACATCATGTAAAAAATAAAAACTTCATTCGTGGATTTAAGCAATCCACGAATCATTTCGTTAAAGTGCGATTAATAATAATCTTCACGCTCTTACTGTTCTAAAACGTGAAAATTTCACCTGCTATGGTTTGTGACATATGAGAAAGTTCTTTTAATCAAGAAGTTGCTTCATCTTTCTTGGAAGATTCGACCTACTTTTTCCATCACAAAAGAATTAAAATTGGAATTAATTTTCAATATTGCCTCAGGATTAAAATAAAACTTGCCATTTGAGTTCTGCGTACTCTCACTGCAACCGTAATCGCTTTATTTTTGTTCAAAAGAGACCTTAAATATTTTGATGTTAGAGTCAAATATTTCAAAATTCTCCTTTGAACGCATACAATCCATAATGTGTTTACTATTCTGATCTTTGAACTTACTCGCACCATGCAATCTATTTTATGATAAAACCGAATAGCTTGAAATGTGTGGTATGGTATTTTTACTACCACCAGTTTAAATCGGAATTCGGAAAGTTCATTTAAACAAGATCCTGGCCAAATAGAAATAGGAACGAAATTTTAGTTCGTACGTCAAAGGAAACTTTGGTTGTGATTGCTCAATATTTAATTATATTAATAATATTTTTGAATTGTTTGAATTGTTTACAAGTAAAAAAATGTTTTAAAAAGAAATGTTGAGAAAGTTATTAAATTAAAAATCTGTCTTGCAATAACACTGAGGAACAAATTTTTTGTAGCGTTGATGCAAGTACTTGATCCTGCCTGATTCTGATTGAAATTCGTCTTGTGCTCCTAAATCTACAGATTTTTTTTTAAAAAAGAACATTTTTAGACGATTTTGTATCGAAATGTACAAGTTTAAAAGCGTTATATATGTAACAACGGATTGTGTAAATGTTGCATCAAACTTCTAGGGGATTTAGAGCTCATCATCAAGATTAAAACTGCACACGAAACCCATGGCCGTAAATATCGTCGTACTCTTCTAGAGGTGCTTACCTATTATGACTTGTTCGGGAGCACGCGAAAAATAGTTCCCCTTTCGGTGTAAAACGACTTTTCCGGACATGGGTTATTATGCAGTTTAAATCCTGATGATGTGCCCTGACTCTCCCAGATGTTTGTCGCATTATTTTTGTGACCCTCTGTAATATATAATATTTAAATTTGTATATTTCGACAAAAAAGTAAACAAAAATGTCATTTTAAAAAAAAAAAAATTATTGTAGCTTGGAGAAAGAAACCAAGAGAAGATTTGAAATCAGCAATAAGAAAGTATCCAAGAAGTGTGAAAAAAAATATCATATAACAGAAAAAATAATACCCAGTGTAGTTTTTCAGTTATTTCTATCAAAACAAGGAAATTTATTTTTATGTTAAAATCAACGACGCAGTCGTTTTTATTCAAATTTAAACAAGATGGGAAAAACATTTTCTTTAAGACAAAAACAGAGATTTAAAGATGAGAAGAATTCGTGATTTTTAACTATTACTTAATAATTTATGAATGCAATATATTATCGAGACAGATTATCATTTTGATCTTGCCGACGATGACTTTCCTTTTTTTCCATTTAACAATGAAAATATTACTGTTTGCGAGTAAAATATATCTTGACATGAGTAATTTTTAACTCAAATATTTTTTTTATTAAACTTAGAATAAATTTAAATGTGAACATTTAGGAATTTTAGAGGAAATGGATTATAAAAATCAGAAGGCAATTAAGTGCAAAAATAAAGGCTATCCTTAAACCACAGGAAAGCACGTTCAATTTTCTGTCAAAATGGATATTTTCAAGCTGCATGCAATATATCATTTAATAAATCTAATATGGTATGACGTTGATAAGTATATTTTAAACTATATGCTAAAATTCCTTATTCCGTGGCTTTGAAGCACGCTTTAAAAGAATAAATCTTGAACAATAGAGCGATATCGGTGAAAGAATATTTGAAAATATTTAAAAAATATTTAAAAAATACTGAGTATTTGTTAACGTTGAAGAAGCATAAATTCAGATGAGTTAGTTTCTAAATAACTTTTAATACCTATGCAAAGATGACTAAAATCTTAAGATTATAAGTAATCAATTATTTTAACTGTGATTGTGATTACAAGTAATTATAATTCATGATTATAATTGAAAATGCTGCAAACAATTTTAACTTACAATTAAAACTGAAATAATGTTTACATTACATGCAATCATGTTTGCATGTCCGAATTTAGCCATGCTTAAAAAATTGGATATTAGTAATATGACAATCGAATTACTCAGAATAGAATTGATAATCAAATAAACTCGTAAAAATCAATTATTCATTTCCAGAAAAATCAATTCAAAATTCTTTTAATCAAAAATGAGGAACTACTATATCAATTTATACCGCTATACATTATTGAAAAGATATTATTTAAATGACATAAATGACGGTACAATCCATATTATTTTAAACACTAATGTGTACTTTGTCGTAAAACCGATGAAATTTATTTTCTATTATTAACAACGAAAAGCTTTAAGTTGCTTAAGGTAACAAACTAAGCTATAAGTTGGGCAGCTTTTTTTTATTGATTTAGACTTTCATTAATATACACACTTGTTTTTTTAGATTTTTTGTGCACACATTTTATGTTTTTTTTTAATTTCAGCATGCCGATGCATGATTGGTTTGAATTCCATCGCTATTTAAAATGATTCGATTTTAAACACCAACTTATGCTCTCATGCGATAGCAAAAATCATTCAATAGCAATCTCATGCAAAAATCAACGTAAGCGACAAAGTATTCAAAATCGAGATTTTTATGTATTTAGCATTTTTGCATGATAAACTACATATTACTACTATACTGCTAAATTTAAGATTAGGCTTAAAAACTCTTGGCGTGTCCCACAGCACATCACTTGTATAGGAGTGATAGGCCTGGAGGCTGCCCGGCAATTGCATGCAGCCGACTAAATCAGACCACCCTAACTCGCTTTCTTAGAAGTCATTTAAGATCTTTAAAATATTCAGGTGGTTCCAGGTGCTTTGATACCTGCACCATATGCTACAATAAACAGGCGTCTCATGACCATATCTTTGCTTCTCTGGGACTTACCAGATAAGATATAATGGACAATCGTGTGCTGTTATTCTGCCTTTTTAGGGTGCACAAAATCATAAACCTGATTTAGCCCTGCTGATTTTAAGATGTGCAACAATATATTACAGATTTTTTTTCTTTAAAAATATCTATTTTATTATTATTACCACGTTTATATAAACTTGCCTTCATGTATGTCTGTCCGGGTGGAATTTTGTAATCGATTTTAAACTATCTTCCTGACTAGCTACAAACTTCAAATTTAGCACACAATCCAGAATTGGATGACAATGCATGAAAATGAAGAGAAAAAAGACATGCAAAGTAAAATAAAATTAAAATTTGAAGAAATAATTATTTTCGAGATTGTCTTTTGTTGTCGATTCCATTATTTCAAATTATTACGTGTCAGGTGAAAAGATTTTTGTTGTCGGNAGATCTTTAAAATATTCAGGTGGTTCCAGGTGCTTTGATATCTGCACCATATGCTACAATAAACAGGCGTCCCATGACCATATCTTTGCTTGTCTGGGACTTACCAGATAAGATATAATGGACAATCGTGTGCTGTTATTCTGCGTTTTTAGGGTGCACAAAATCATAAACCTGATTTAGCCCTGCTGATCTTAAGATGTTCAACAATATATTACAGATTTTTTTCTTTAAAAATATCTATTTTTATATCAATTTTTTGAAAATCCATTTTAGCATTGATGGTGTTTGTCTAAACGCAAAAAGTTGTCGAACTGCTTTTCTCAAGATCTATCACAAAGCACTTGTTTTCATTTTCAAAGTTGTTTTAATTTTCAACTGCACGGCCTTATAACTATTATATGTGCCTTATAACTATTACACTCAATGGCTAATGCAATTCACTCTCATTGTGAAGATCTAGGGTTCGATCCCCAATGGTGGTTCTGAAATCCATCCAATTTTAGATCATTGGATACTGTCTTGGCGGCAAAGTAAAGGTGTGTAATGCTGACCACATTGTCATTCTCTTCAGTTGGTTATGAAATTGTAGAACCATTAACCTGGCCCACAGCGGACTTATTCAAAAATAATTTTAATAGCTCGTATTCTATAGCTATAGCCTTCAAATCTGTTTCACAAACATTCTTTATACTGCTCTCTTAAGCCGTGGTGGATCATGGTTTAGAGCGTTCATCTTCCGATTAGGTGAACTTGGTTCAAATCTCAGCGATGACTGGTCGATACCAATTCCGCACCCGGCTCGCATCGACCACAGTCCTGATGTAAAATATCCTTAGTGGTAGACGTATCATGGGATAGAGCTCTCTTGCCACCAGACTAATTGTGGGGGGTTTTCGTGGTTTTCCACTTCATGCAACGCAAATGCGCGTTAGTTCCTTCAAAAAGTCCTATAAGTAGGCAAATTTCTTCCAATACTTGATCCAGGAATTCCCTTGTCTTCTGGATTAGGTTGAAAATAACATGGCTAAGGAGTTGGACATTAGTAGTATAAAACCAAAAATTTGGTCGGCTGTTCAACGACGGTTATTAAATATTCCACTCTCCAAGGAATATCAGAATGTGTTGAACCGTAACATCATGCCAGTTTATAACTTTATATCGTACTAAATTAAGCCATGTTACCGTTTTTTCTGGAATTTGGTTCAATTTTTACGATATTGTGATTCAACTTGAACAAAAGCATGACTCAATATAGCCATGTTAAGCTTGCGAGAAACTTGCACTTTGTTTTGCTTCTAAATATATCTGTATCTTACTAAAATATGCAATTATTGAAAAAAATCGTAAATGCTTCGGATAGCAGGTTTAAAATAATTTTAAAAATTATTCTGTAGAAACATTTCAAAATGAACAGAAATTAAGAACTGTTAGGAAATTGAGTCTATTTATAGTTAAAAGAACTATATCTAATATATATTCCATAAGCACCTAAACTTACTATTAGGAAATATGCCAAATAGGGTGGGGATGCTAACGTCTTAATCTAACTAAGATTATGCGGGCGGCGATCTGACATTTAAAAGGGGAAAACGTAAAGATAATATTTTATCATCTTGCCGCTTTTGTGCAAACTGATAGTTGAAAACAGTAAAAAAAGTAAATTTTTAGCTATAAAATTCGTTCGTAAAGGAGATAATTGTTTCATAGCAGGTGAAACTACAATAACATCCGAAATAAAAGAAGTTTCTGAGAATTATTGTTTCACATATTGCTTTAATAATATCCGTTTCTTATGTGGAATCATGCGATTAAACAAATACGATAACTGCAAAATGAAGGTTGAATCAACGGCAATTGATACCTTTTTTTCTCCTTCTAACCCTCTTTCTTTTTTAATTAAACACTTATTTTAGAAATAAAAGAAGAAAATGTTTAAGAACCTAATGAAATAAAAATAAGCAAATCTTACTCTTTCATTTGCGTATTTAAATTAAGCAGTTAAAAGGAAAATTTCACTTTAAAAAAAAAAAAAATGTGAGTTCTCATTTTTACAAATATTTAACACTCATAGAATTGACAACAACAATTGTGATAAGTTAATACTTTTTGCAGTACTGTCCGTTACTAATAATTCATTATTTTAATTTTTTTACAGAATTCTGAGAGATGAAGAGGGTGCTTACAGTCAAAGCCTGTTTAATTATGTATTAATTTTATTAATAAACTTGAAGAAAAAAATCACTACTTTACAGTTTTTACAGCTTTATAAGTCACTTATCTAACAAAGTTGGAAATCGATTACAAAAAGCTATTAATACAATTATTGATTAAAATTAGGGATAGAGAAATGTTAACTTGAATGGTGACATTTAAAATCTTCATCACAAACTATCCTAATTGTTATATGTTTGATTTTTTTAATATTTATATTTACATGCAATATTGATTCGAAGTAATTACGTCATTATAAATTGCACATACAGTTACAGTGATTTCCTATCTTAAGGCTTTATTGTAGATGAACTGTAGATATTGTATACCAGTGGTAACCAACTGGCGGCCCGCGAAGTCCTTTTATATATTAGTTGTCACTTTTATTAGAGTCCTAAAATTTATTAGCTGTCACTTTTTGCGTGGACAATTTTCGTAAAAAATCTATATTATTTTAAAATACTTTTCTTTCGTTAAAAAAAAACTTAATTTTTTCGTTTCTGTGAAATCTAACATACTAACGGCACAAAAAATTTCATTTCTAAGGTTTTGCATCCAAGAAAATATTTATTCAAAAACAAAAATAATCGTGGATGTTGCTTAATAATCTAGTTCTTATTTTAATTTGCAATTCAATACGCTTGTCTTATACAACTTGATAAGAATCTGACAGTAATATTTAATGTTCCTTCAAACATAAAAGAGTCCTATATAAAATTTTGATAAAGTTGCTGCCCGCCATCAGACTGGTGTTTTTAATTTCGGCCCCCGGCCTCATGTAAGTTGGAAACCCCTGTTGTATACACACTGCATACATATTGTAGATATTATCTACTGTTAAAAATTTGAGGATAAGCATTTTTTTAACATACTACATTTATTTTTATTTGAAAAAAAAATTAAATTTCTTAAAATAGGTGTATTCTATAATCTTTATTATTAATATATATATTTAGAATCTTTGATAAAAGGGACGTAAAAGGCACTGGTATGCACATTATAGATAACAAAATAATATACGAGTGAGAAAAAAAAATAATGCCATCGTAATCTAATAGATTATAACGGAACGAAACGTAACTGAAAACTGAAGCATGAAATATGTTTATTTGCCGATGGAGGATGCATTATAAATTTGATTCGAAACATCTCCAAGTTTTATCAGGCAATCAATCAAGTTTAGATAGTTCACATCCTAATTTCCTTATTAATGATTTGAAAATTTTTGATAGCGTTTTTGTTTCCTCCTAATTTTAAGTTATTCAATTTAGACTCAAGAAGTTATTAATTTTCTTCCAGAGGTTACTTAAGTTATTTAATTATACTCCAAATTTTCATGCATTTTGATTTCGATTTTAAAAATATATATTAAAGATGATCATTACAGAACACCGTGTGTACAACTTCACAGAGACAAATAATGAATTTAATTGAAATTATTTCTGATGAATATGAGCATTACCTTATTGAAAATTTCATTTGCTTAAAAATATAAGAATATGAAATAATACCCAACTTGTTTCAAGCACTTCAAAGATTGATGCCTATTTTTGGACTCACCAGTGTAAATGTAAAGAAACAAAAATGATTAAAACTAAATGATAATGCTAAAATTATTTACATCCCAGATTAATTATAATTATTACTCATCTTGATTCCCTGGAATCTTGTTTTATTAATTTGAATGGTGATTTCCTTGTTAATGGCATTAGTTCCTCTCCACCTCTCTGTAACACGTAAAAATGCATTTTACCCTATTTTGCATCTCGGACACTGTGATTTTTCTTGTTCTGTTTTACAATCTTTCTTCTCTCTCGCTTTTGTCGTTTTTGTTTCTAACCTGTATTTTACTATTTTTCGTTGGTGACTTCACGTTTTTTACTTTAGATCATTTTCGTTTTTTTACATTCACGTTTGGCAAGTCTTGAAAATGGGCACCTATTTCTGAACGCTTGAAACACATCGATTGCTATTTAATATTTGCATATTTATGAAGCGAATAAAGCAATCAATCAGGTAATATCTTATCTCTTCAGTTCCTAGGAATTATTCAGTTAACT
Organism: Parasteatoda tepidariorum; assembly: GCF_043381705.1. NCBI lineage: Eukaryota > Metazoa > Arthropoda > Arachnida > Araneae > Theridiidae > Parasteatoda > Parasteatoda tepidariorum. The sequence continues at coordinate 53,477,583 of NC_092211.1, forward strand.
ATATGTATATATTTATATGTATATATGTATAATTATATGTATATATTTATAATTACTTGATTATTTGCTATCAAGTTTGCATGTAATCATGATTACTTGTAATACTGATCCCTTATAATTGTTGAACATGATGACTTATTATCCTGACTGCACTTGATTTTAAAATTACGATTAATTTTAATCACGATTATGTAACTGATTATTTGTATTTAATTACATTTTCTAAATAATATTATCTGCAGATCGACTGCAGATTAGAATATATCTATATTTAAATTTAAAAAACGGTCTAAAATAATACCATAAGCATTACATTTCCAAAGGAAAAAAGAAGAGTCAATATTTAACTGCGAGATTAAAAATATTGGAGCGCTTAGTTCAAACATTTTATCGACATTGAAAAATCTTTATTTTTATTTGAGAACATGTATGATAAACATGATAAGTTTTATCCCGGCTGTCAGAACGTTTAAATAATCTGTCACAGCTTCCTAATCTTTATTTGAATTTTGATATAAAAGCATAACTTTACAGACAACCTTTATCCAGAGAAGCGAAAAATTCCCAAAATAATAATTTTATTCTGTAATAAAAAAGAAGCATTTGTACTCGTAATCATAATTATATTTATAATTGTAAACTTTGATAATGTATCTATAACGATACCTACCTACTATTTAATTTTGTGTAATAATTACTAGTAATCAGTTTCAGTTCTTGCTTTAAATAACTCTTTATCGAATTGTAGTCTCTCTACAACAAAGTTTCCATACAGTGAATATATTCCCATAAAGAAATTTTTAATCGGAACATTAAATAAATTCACAAAATTCTTTATGTAACCAAGTGGTTGTCCTCCTATAACGAATTTTCCAGACGTTTATTTTTTCAGTTTTCGTCTTTTTTCAGACGTTTATCTTTTAGATTTTTATGTTTTCGATAGGAGAACGAAAAAATTAATTAAAATTTATGATTACAAAAATTAAAGCGACATAAAATCATGGAGTCATTCAAGTAAAATAAAATAAATGAGCAAAACAAAGGAATTATTCTGAATAACTTTTGATCTAATGCTCATATCTTCACCTATTAAGACTCAATCTTAATAGTTCTAGAGGGTTACCTCAAATATGCAAATTAATTCTTACTAAAGATATTTTACGTTAAAAAATCAAGCACAAAAACATACTTTCTTTGATATGCTTATTTTTCACAAATTTAGACTTCTGACTGGCGAAATATAGGAAATAGCCGCAATCTGGGAAACATGGTCCCAATAGTTTGATCAGGAGAATGGCCCAAAGTAACCCTTCCTTAATATTAATTTCACATTTTGCGCATTTCGCCATACTTCAAAATGTTTTTAAGTGAATCAAAAACTTTTGCACACAATGAATTTTGTAATTGTGTGTAAGAATTTTTCGATTCGCTTTACTCATTCACAAGATATTGTGAAATATCCAAAAAGTAAAATTAACATAAGTTAACCAACTTTTAGATCTGCTCTCTGACCAAACTATTGGGACATTATTTCCCAGATCCGAATCCGTTAAAAAACAAGGCGTTTTTTCAAGTGGAAACAATCGATTTCTGTATTTAAAAAATGTTCCATTCTATGAGAGAGTATTACTAAATGTCTATACTGGCATTTTTTTAATTAACACAGTTTTTCAAAGTATACACACTTTAGTAAACACACTTTCAGAGTATAAACAATGTATACATCCACAATGTATTTTGAATTTTATAGAAGCTATTTTTTTTCTTTAAAAATGGACAATATAGATGTAATATCTACACATAATCTACAAGTTTGATAAAAACTATCCCTTTTTTCCGTTTTCTTTCAATTTTATAAAATTTGTTTGCCCAAGAGATAAATTAAATGTTGTTTCAAAGTGATTACCATTTCAATAAAAAATCTTAAAAGGTAATCCACGTTGCACTTGTTTTCATTCATAAAAAAACATCCATTGCGAACATTGTTGGCGTGTCGTATCTTAGCAACGAACCGAGGAAAAAGAATATTTCATACAAGACAGGATACGATATATCATTCTGACACAGTTTCACGTTTATTGTTTACCCTTGACAACCAAAAAATTTCCGAAAAGGGAATTGTGTGTCGTTGAACATGAACCAAATACTCTTATCAAAGTTAAACTTTATGAAACGGAAATAAACTAATACCTTTCATGTTAAGGAGCATTTAATATTGAAATATTCACTTTCATCCTAAATAAGTACAGTGTAGTAGTATTTTTGTGAAATATGTTTATTATGGGTAGAAACTGCATTTTTTTCGAGATAGTAATGATGCTACCTTATTTAAAATTATTAAACACATCTAAAAGTATCATCAGTTAATCGAACTGGTTTTGATAGCTCTTGTAACTTTTTCCTTGTTAGTGATTTGAAATTTTTTGATAAAGTTTTTATTCCTCCTTTATTTTAAATTTTAATTTGCAACTCCAAATTTGCATTTATTTTTGACTTTGATTTTAAAAATATATGTTACAGATGGTCATTACAGAACATCCTATATACAACTTAAACGCAACAGTGACAAGTAATGAATTTAATTCGAATCTAATATATCTATAATTACCTGACTACTTGCTATTACGTTTGTATGCAATCATCATTACTCGTAATCAAGTGTACATGATATCCTAATTGCTGGTAATCAAGTTTACATGTAATCATAATCCCTTGTAATTATTGATCATGATGACTTGTAATCACAGCAAGTGATTTTAATATTATGATTACTTGTAATCACGATTATGTGACTGATTACTTGTATTTAATTACATTTTCCTAATCATAATAACTGAGAGACAAAAAAGATATTTTGCATTGGAGCGCTTATTTCAAACAATGAAAGTGCAATTAACACATTATTGTAATGCTAAAACGCAAATAAATACCTCATTATTATTTATACAAATATTACTGTATTAAAAACTCGGTTTAAAAGTTGTTTTAAAAGGAAATCTAGTAAAACAATTATAACTCTTAAGTATAGCTTTCAAGATAACCATAAAAATTAGAATCTTTCCGATTAAGCAATTTTCAAATAAATCCATATTTAGTTTTTATTCTCTATATCAGTGATTCTCAACCACTGTGCCGTGGCACTTTTGTGTGCCGCAAAATTCTTAAAATGTGCCGCCAAATATTAGAAATGATACAATAAAAATTATAATGCTTTTTTTTATTATGAGTAAAGTTTAAATTAAAGAAAAGTGCATATATATATATACTTTTTATAATTTTTCCACGCTTTAACCGCGTGAACATCTTAGTCGGCGATTGTCTTGTCTCTGATAATAAGAGGGTTGTCTTAAAATAAGATGGTTGTTTAAATTGTATATGACGCACAAATTTAAAAAATGTTGAAAGAGCTAATCATTAAAGTAAGCTATGCAATTAATAAGCAAATTAGCAAAGAATAACTAACAAAAATTAAGCTAACAATTAATAATTAGCAAAAAAACTACTTAACAAGAAATCACAAAAAAATAACAGTTAATGTAAAAAAAACTAACAGTTAATAACTATCGAAAACAGGCTAACAATTAATAACTAGCAAAAATAAATAAATAACTGTTACTAACCAATAAAAAATTGGTCGAAAGAAATAATTAATCCCTTAATAAATGTGCTTTTGTAGTACACATTATTTTATTTCACATTCGAAATTATTATCGCAAACTATTTAACACAGTGTAAAATAGGTAATTAAACAACTTTTAATCTAATTTTTTTCATAGTGTGCCGTCAAATTTCGAAATCGTCAAAAGTGTGCCGCAACTTAAAAAAGTTGAGAATCACTGCTCTGGATCATAAACCTTGAAAAAATTTAATAACTCCAAAGTTTCGTAAACATCAACTTTAGAAATTAAAGCAAGTAAAGCTTAAACAATAAAGTATGTCGATCAATATATAAGCGATTAGTTTTATTACGAATGAATTATTCTCAATTAATATTTATATTTTTCCCAATGTTACCGTATCCAATATTGCGATAGCTAATAGAGATAATATTATTTTAAAGACTATAACAATTATTACTTTTTATTTAAAATTATACTTATTATTTAAAATTATACTTTTTATTTACAATTATACTTTTTATTTAAAATTATAAAGTCACATCTTCGACTAGGTTAATCAAAAAAGGAAAACTCAAAATTACTGGGTGGAAATTCAAAAAAATTAATAAAACGTATTTTAAAGGAAAGCTATTTTTACCACTTTGATTGATTTTTAACACACTTTCATCGTTTTTAATTCGTATGCATGTCCATAATATGGCATGTCCACTAAAAAGTAATATGACAACCATCAAATTTCCTTTTATTTTTCCTTTATTTTACTTTATTCTATTCAATTTAAAATGAAGTGTTAGAGTTGTTAAAATAGAGTATTCTTCGAAATTATTAAATGAACAATGTTACGAATGCAGAATAATATTCCTAAGTAAAAAAAATAAATATTTCAACATTTTGTTGAATTCTGAATACAAAATCAACTGATTGTACGGTATTTTGTGAATCAACAATAATTCTAATCTTAAAATTTCTTTAATTAAAATATATTTGTTTGACAAAAAAAACAGGAATAATGCAATATGTCTTGACTGGAATGAAGAATAAATATGGTAAACGTATGAAAATCGAGACAAAATGTTTGGTAGGATAACTTCGTGATCATTTGCATTATTAAAATATTTGCTAGTTCCAATAAAATCCTTCAAATGACAAAAATCAGTATGACAGTCCGAGTGATAAGCTATGCGAAAATTATTCCTGAAAATAACACGTACACGGAAAAAAAATGTATTTTTGTTTCGTACGTATGTCCACATGAAATAAAATTGTTCCTCGAACATAGAACGCAAAAAAATTAAAATAATAAATTTCGAAATATCAGCTTTATAAAAAAAAGCAGATATTAGATATTTTTTCAAGTTTTTGCATTTTTTTACAAAAGCATAACGTTTTTAAATAAAATATAAGAAAAATTTGCATGCATATTTCAGTAAAAAATATGTTAAACTGAGCTTTTAAATTTTCTATAAATTGAATAAATTTTGAATTAAGGTGGAATCAATTGTTTCAGTATGATTTGTAAAGCATGATAAATTTAAGAGCGTATGAATGTGCGGGCAGATAAATTCATGAGCATTTTAAAATTTTCACAGCTAGAATCAATTGTTTCGAAATGATTCGTAAAACATGATGTATATTAATATCTAACATCTATTTTAAAAGGGGGAAAAGAAAATTTATAATAAAGATTTTACGTTAACATTTTCTTATAAATTTTCTAATGTTCCTTTTTAAAAATTCGTGGTTCAATAAAATAACATATTAAGGCAATATTTAGATCTCACAAAATATTTTAAAATAATTGGTTGAACGAAACATCAATACCAATTAATAAATTCTTGGGAACCGCAGCTTATTGTAATTTCTACATAGAGTCAATGTCTTATTTTATTTAATAAAATTAAACTGTTTTAATTAGGAAAATTAATTGTAAAAGGTATCATTTAAATTAAAAATTTTGAAAAATATTATGTTTTTTATTTTATTATTTTCATAATATTTGAATGAAATAAAACCTGTCCGAATAATTTTCAGTTACAAAACATTCTCACGCGATAGAAAATGAGTTATGAAGGCTAAAAGTTAATTTATTATATTCTTTATATAAGAAACAAATAAAGAATTTCAAGTAGTTTAGTATCATAAAACAACTTATTTATAACCACAAAACAGCTCACAAACAGGATATTTTCCTTAACGGTTTCTACTTGTAAGGAGAAAAAATGCTAAAACAGTGTTTCAAACCAACGTCAAATAAGTCGTTAAAAACTAAGGTATTAAAAAAAATTAATAAAAATAATAATTTTTACTGTTGATAATAATAAAAATTAACTATGATATTTCATGATCTCCATGAACATTTCATAATTAATTCATCACGTTTATATTTTTATGCAGTTTTAAAGTAATTATAATGATCCTCTATTCTCATAAAATTAAAATGAATGAGTACAATTAATTCGTGATTGATTAATCTATATTATGTAATTTTATGACAATCATGGACGTTTAATAATAAAAAATCTTGAAGTCTGAATTTAAATTAAAGTAACAATGTAAATAGCAAGCAAACAGCAAGTAACTAGGGTAAAATTTTAAAACAATAGATATTAATGGACAAAGTTAACTGAAAGTGAAACATAGTTGAATCTTAAATGTTTAAAAATATCTTAATTTCGCTGCTAGGAGTTTAAGAATTTTTAGTTTTTTTTAAAAATTAAAATACTTTCCTCTAAGAGATTTCTAAATGTTATATTAATTAAATGATTAAATTCAACACACTAAAATCTTAATTTAAAATGTTAAATCATTAAACTTACTAAGTGAATAATAATAATAATGCAATATTTATTTAAATCTGAAACATTAAATTTCAAATTCTTGTGTTCATATTTATTCGGTGTTGAATGGAATTTTTTTCTCAGTAAAATGAACACAAGTACCATCATTCCTTAGAATTCTTAATGTTTCTCTGAACATGGAATTAATTCCANTCAAACAAACGTCAAATAAGTCGTTAAAAACTAAGGTATTAAAAAAATTTATAAAACAAATAATAATTTTTACTGTTAATAATAATAAAAGAATAACTATGATATTTCATGATCTCCATGAATATTTAATAATTAATCCATCGAGTTCATATTTTTATGGAGTTTTAAAGTAATTATAATGATCCTCTATACGAGAAAATTAAAATGAAGGAGTACTATTAATTCGTGTTTAATAAATCTATATTATGTAATGTTATGACAACCGTGGACATTTAATTATAAAAAATCTTGAAGTCTGAATTTAAATTAAAGTAACAATGTAAATAACAAGCAATAGGGTAATATTTCAAAATAATAGACTATCGAATAATGGATATTGATGGACAAAGTTAACTGAAAATGAAACATAGTTGAAATAATATCCTAAATGATTAGAAATATCTTAATTTCGCTGCTGAGTGTTTAAGAATTTTTAGTTTTTTTTAAAAATTAAAATACTTTCCTCTAGGAGATTTCTAAATGTTATATTAATTAAATGATTAAATTCAACACACTAAAATCTTAATTTAAAATGTTAAATCATTAAACTTACTAAGTGAATAATAATAATAATGCAATATTTATTTAAATCTGAAACATTAAATTTCAAATTCTTGTGTTCATATTTATTCGGTGTTGAATGGAATTTTTTTCTCAGTAAAATGAACACAAATACCATCATTCCTTAGAATTCTTAATGTTTCTCTGAACATGGAATTAATTCCAATTGAGATACTATTCAAATTAAAACATTTAAATAGAATTAAAGTCTCAAAATAATATATAGAAAATTATTTACATTTCAATATTTGATTTAGGAGATATTACATGCAGCCTTAAATACTGTTTCTAGTTTTCCCTTTTTCCAACAATTTTTCCTATTTTTCTAATTTTCAGTTTAATATATTCTTTGTATTTCAAAACGTTAAAAACACATTGATTTGAAAATGTGCGTTAAAATTATAATTATTTTACTGAGATGCTAAAAATTTGAAGCTTGACTATTATATAGTTATTTTTCCGAATTTTTTCCATAGCTCATAATTTAATTTGAATTTTTTTACTTATGACTTCAATAAATTTATGGACCAAATACTAACTGAATATTGAGACTAAATTTTACGTTTAGTTAGTAATAATTTTCAGGCCAATTATTCCTTTATATACCCACCTCTTTGTTATACATTCTGTTCATTATTTTTAATCTATTGAAATGAAAGTTAGTTTTTATGTAATTAAAAAACTTATTAGATCTATTAAAATTTATAGCAGTCTAATCCTTCATTTAAATATTTGATCAAAATTAAGAAAAATGCAAAAAGTATATGATTCCATAAATGTAATCTATTTGAAATTCCAAAGCTAGATATTATATTCTGAATATATATTGAATATATATCTGAATATACATCAGCGTATGAATATGCGATCAGATAAATTTATGAATGTTATGAATGAATGGTATAACACTAGCAGGTAATAAAAATTATTCCTTTCATAGAATATGAATAATCAGCAACTATTATCGGTAAATTGATGGAATTATCTATTCAGGTTTTTGTCTCTCAACTTAATTAAATCGTAATGCTGGAAAAATATATAAATTAACCTTTTGACACAGAATTATTTAAACATATTTCCTTATTTAACTTCTTTCCTTATTTTGCATTAATTTAGGTCAAAATAAAGGAAAAATTATTACAATTAGGCATTTTAATAATTTATGGTATGAAAACGCAGCATGAAACACTGGTGCCATTTATGCGTTAAAAGTAAAATATTTTTAGCATGGCTCACTTCCAAACAATAATTTTTTAAATTTGCAGTTATTTGGATCTAAAAGAAACAGTTATTCATCAATGAAGTTTCGTTAATTTACAAAATCAATTATTGATAAATTTTTGAATATGAACGAAAAAAAATTTCGAACTACGTTTTTTCGAATTTTATGTTTTATTACATATAGAATTCCGATAATCTAACTGATTTTTTTAAGTAACTGTTAGACTGTTTTTTAAAATTACAAAATACGAAAATATATTTTGCTTGTACTTAGAGCGTCAAACAAAATACATAAAAGAGAGACACCGGTATTTCACGTGGGTCAAAGGGTAAAGTAAACGATATTAGTTTTATTAATTAGATTATCTTTGAATTACGAGAACCAAATTTCAAAAGAATTACATAGGTTCAAAGAGTGCAGAAAGAGCTAAAGACAAAGGTTAGAATAAATAAATACTGTGCACAGAAACAAAACCCAGAAAAAAGAAGCAACACAGCACAAAAAGCAATTCAATGTTATTTAATTACAAGAAGCATGACACTACGTGCATAGGCTCTAGTGAATGTTTTTAACATCAGAGAAAGAAAAGTTAATTCAAAATTTGTCATGGCATTATTTTAAATACGGAAGACGATTATCTTGGCATAATTTTGGCACTAAAAACAATCACAATTTAGTGAATTTTATTTTAACAAAACTCAACATCTAGCTATTTGATGAGTGTTTCTATATTTGATGAATTTGGCATAATTTTAAATTCGGAAGACGATTATCTTGGCACTAAAAGCTAACACAAAAAAGCGATTTTTTTTATATATATATTAATGAAGCTCAACATCTAGATAAGATACACAAGCTCTTCTAGATCACTAATCAGTACTGAAACTGACCTTTAATTCTCTGGATATGCCGGTCATACTGCCTTGACGAGCATACGTCCAGTCCGTCGGCAATAAAATGCCCCCTCCTCTCCTCCTGTCTCAAGAAAACAGACCGCTTCCATGGCGACCGCGGTCGACTTACCCCGGCATCCATGCCAGGCGAAAGCGGTCTATAAACCGCATCATCCATGCCGGCTATTCCATGCGACTTCGGTCTTTGTGAACAGCTAGGCTCAACATGCAAACCATCACTAGGAATAGAGTCAGTAGTCCCAGTACCACAACACACACGGAACATACTACCATCTCGTGAGAGACATCGATGCCTAAAACGCTCATATCGCTCTGTTTGCTCAGATATTTTCTTGCGAGATAACACACCTGGATGTGTAGTAGGTGAGTGGGACAATCCCGCGCACGCACACACCAGGTAAGAATCCCTATCACGATCTGTCAGCTTTTTCTAATACAGCACCTGCGGCGGCTTTGGATTATGTTCTACACGATCAACACGAAGTTGTGATCCACCGAACGAAATGTTGAATGACCGCTTCGGATGTAGGAAGAGGGATGGTGATGGAGTTTCGTGATTTCGAAATACGGAGGAGAGGAGATGAAAGTAGGATTGCCAGTACTTCCGTGGTCAGTTGAGCGCATGTTCGAAAAGGAAATCAATTGGAGAGAAGAACGCAAGCGCGAAGAAAGAGAGTTTGGAGGAAGTGACGTGTATATGTCAACAAAACGATTGCTTTCGTTTATCTCAGACTATAATTTTTCTCCGCTCTTGTAGGAATAAATTGCGTAAAAACACCTACCGATAGATCAATTCAAGGAAAAAATGTTGCTTTTTTTAGAACTGTCAGAGAAGATTTTAGTTTAAGGAGTAAAAAAGCAAACGATTATGTAAAAGAATGTTATGGTTCGCTTGCTTTTACTTATTTTAAAAGAACGTGAAACACCACAATTCTTTATTTATTTTATTCAAAAAAAATTATTTTATTGTTTTTTGTTTGAAATTATCGTTATTTGTTTATCTTATTATATATATAATAAAAAATGTACACGACAAAACTTTATAATAAATGAAAAATAAAAATGAAAATAATCTCAGAGAAACTTTTAGTTACAAGAAAAATAAAGCAAACGATTTTAAGACAGAAAGTATTTTGAAAGAATGCATAAAAAATCACTGGGTAAAATATGAAACAAACACAACTACTTCCACTTCTGAAATTTTATTAGGAATAACATTTAGCTTTTAGTTCAATAAGAAAATAAACTGAGTTTTAAATATGTTTACTAAACACATGAACTGAGATGAAACAACAAAATCAATTACTTAAAAAAGAACTAGACCAATACAATTCCAACTTGGCAAGCAGCGACTTATAACAACACACTTCGCTTAATGTTCATTTGTTGCTATACTTAGGGTCGCAAAAAATACCCTTTTTAGGTAAATTTAGTAGGAATAACACGACCTGTGACGTAGGCTATAGTATTCCCAATTCAAAGAATATTATTATAGAATATTATCTCATCGCGGAATATATATATATATTTTTAACAAATTATAATTATTTGTTCATCGAACTATACAAATAGTAAAAAGTGCTAATTTTAGGTCAAAGTCTAAACTAAACATCTATTACTGTTTATAATTTATTTCACTAGTTAAAAGTGGGATGCGCTCTTCAAGTAAGGAAGAAAAACACATGCCCACAAAAATCTCGGAACGAGCAAATTTAGCTACATATGAGTTGCCTGTGGAAATCGCGGGATGAGCAGCAGAAGGGTTAATGTTGTTGTGGATTTGAACCAAAGTTGAGCCAGTATGGTCCAACTTTGAACCGATTCTTCCGAGAGAGCAAAGCAGTCAACGATCCCAAGCATTTCAATTCGAATTTACTTACTTTAATCATTTCATTTATCTTATGGTATTTTTTATTTAAAGAAAAATTATAAATAAGTATTAAGTTACCTAGCTTCTTAAAATTTCTTTCAACTCGCTTATCTTTCGAGTACTTTTTATCAGATTTTGTTGGATGTTAAGAGCATTATGGAATTAGTCATAAGACTTCATCACACGCTGATCTAAGTACATACCCGCACCTTATAAGCGGATCAAATATTATGGATGTCCTTCAGAGATAAAACAAATTAATTTATCTGTTAATCGCGACAGTGTTCGATGTTTTAGAACTTTTTTTTTCTTACTAAATAATACATTTTGACCGATTTCTGTTTATTTTACTTCGGTTAATCCTTTCATGTAGAGCAACAGCTTTTGAAGTATTCGATCTGCAAGTTCCATCACTTAAACATGATTAATTGGCTTGAGTCTCCTTTGAAATGGAAAGTTTTTGCCAAACAAAAAAAAATGTAGGAAAAAAAAAGAAAAAGAAAGAAAAGAACAATATTATTTTATAGCTAGAAAACTTAAAAATGAAAATTTTTGTGGTTTGCAATTTTTTTTACTTGTTCTAAAAACCATTTGTGTGCAAAAAATGACGACTGCAACCACAAGCTATGTAGCTTATAATGAAAGCAATTAATTATTATTCTTCAACTGGTGGCAATATTGAACGCATAGAATATTATACAAACTGTCGTGAATTTCAAATAATTATTCTTATAAATGCATATCGTTCTCTTTTTTATAGCGAAAATTTTATACGAAAAATATATTATCCTGCCAGAAGGAAAGAATTCTGGTAAAATTAATGTAGTTTACTGTAATAATATTTCTTGTAAAAGAATTCATAAATCTGGTTAATAAAACCAAAATATACGGTATTTAAACCACTCATTTGATTAATTTTTCCTTTCATATAGTAACAGTTTACCGAAAATTTTGATTTTTAAAAGTATAGTTCCTTAAAAAATATAAAAATTGAAAAGTAAATTTTATCGAATAAATGGATTTTTTAGCAATGCTTTTAAGTATCATGACAAAACCACCAAATTTTACCGCATTTACCAAATTTTTCATATATTATAACACCAATTTTGTGATTAATTTTAGCAAAATCATTACCAAAGTGCTCCGGTAAAAAAACGAGCTTTTTGGTGCTTACTGGTCTGGCAAGAAACATGGTAAATTTTACCACATTCTAGTAGTTCTGACCATACTTTTTTTTTCAGTGTGTCGAGCAATTTTTACATGTTTTATTAAAAACATTTGCAGAATATATATATATATATATACACGTACACACACACCATGTAACCTATGACCTTGAAAGTTCCAAAAATAAAATAGGGAAAAAAGGACGAAACGAAAGAAATTATTTATCAAACAGAATTTTAACAACAGAAATTTAAATAAATTTATTTTTTCAGAAAAAATGAAACAGAAAAAGTATATAAAAAATTTGCTTTTTGGTTTGCATTTTTAACAAAAGCAGGTGTGAAAAGTTAACGATAATTATTATGTTCCTCCCAAAGTATCAAAAGTACTAAATCAAATTTAAATTAATTTCATTTATACCAATAAGAATGAGAAATAATTTTAATTTCTCCGTTCAATTTTTTAAAAAAAATGGTTTGAACTGTTTAAATTAAAGTTTCCTCTACCAACTATTCATCAAAATGAAGAATGATCCTACGCAGTGTCTAACAAATTTACATAACAATGCTTAGGTAAGCTTTAATAAATAAAAAAAACTTTAAAATGAATAAATATCAAAGTGTTTAACGATCTTAAAAATTATTTTTAAAGATGCCATCATGTATCTCCCACTTTCCTTACTAGACATTTGAAATATAATTCGAAAGAATTTAAAAATATTATTCCATTAACTAGCAGAGTAATAAATCAACTGAAAATTACATTCATAGACTAATTGTTTTTTGTATGTTTGATGGCGCCGAAAACAAATTAAAATTATCTCTATGACTGATCTAAGTTTCACTCACTAGAATCTTGATTAATTATTTAATATATGCAAATAATTGCAAATATTTCAGAAATATTTGCAAATACTTCATATGAAACAGTTTATTATTCGGGAAGAGATTATTTACCAACAACGAAAAAAAGAATAATCAAATTCAGAAACACTAGATCTTGACTCGCAATTTTAGTTCCTATGACTATATTTTAATTAACTCTGACCCAGATTTCAAACAAATGTTTCGGTAAAAAACTTGAAAAACGTGAAACTTAAAAATGTCTGTGTTGAAAAAGTAAATATTATTTTTAATTTTCTAAAATTCACTTTCAAACGAAATTAAAATAAGACATCAGTCATTTTTCCTTTCACAGAAAAAAATTCTCGTAAAATTACAGTACTGGACATTTCCGGTAAAAAAGAAAAATTATTTAAAAAAAAAAACATATTTCTGATAAATAACATCAAAATGTGCAATTCGTTCCTATGGTAACGGTTTACCGGAAATTCTGATTCTTAAAATTATCGTTCTTATTAACACACATTTAGAAAAAATGAAAAACTTAAAATTAAAAAACATAAAAGTATCATCCAATAAAGGGCCAATGAAAAATTTCATCCAATAAATGGCTCTTTTACCATGCTCTAAAGTATCATGATAAAATTTTTAAATTTTACCACATTTACCAAATTATATCACATGTTATAAAAGTCATATTTTATTGTTAATTTTACCAAAATCCTTAATAAAGCGCTTTGGTAAAAATTACGAAACTTTTTGGTGTTCCCATGGAGGGAGCAACACTGTAAATTTATCCATATTCTAGTTGTTTTGGCCATATTTTTTTTTGTTAGAATTCCTTTAAATAATTATTTGGGCAGTATCCCTTAATATTTTTTAAAATCATTTCTTATCAATCTATATCAATTTAGATTCAAAAAAGTTAATCAAAATACTAAATACAAAAATATATACGAACGAACTTAAAGCGAGCGGTTTTCCAAAATAATCAATTTTTGTAAAAATTGCGAATTTATAAACAGTTCTTAAAAATTTCATTTCATTAGATATCAAAAATTCCTCTTAAGATTAGCTCTTTTACCATCAGCATATAACAAGAAATTTTTCTAAATTTATAACATGCATATTTTTTAGACACAGTTTTATTCCAAAAAAAATATAAACATACAACTAACATATAGTCTGCTTTTCTAAAACTTATGAAATTATAGTTCGTTTTCTGGTTTTAAATTTATAAAACGATGATATTTAAAATATATAGAAATCAAAACTCTGCATTAAAACAACACATTTTTTTTTATTTATATGGTAAAATGTACGTATCCAATTATTAATTTCCAAATACTGCAAACAAATATGCTGAAATAAAGCAATGTTTAATTTTTTCTAACAAATATATCACTAATAATTTTTTTTCACTGTCAAAACCGATCGAATTTTTTTTTCTAAAGCAGTTCAATACATAACTAATTTTGGATCACATATTAATTTCAAATTCATATAAATCAAAATGATGAGTAAATACAAGGGTAAATATAGAAAATAGATTTTGAGGAATTTATATGTAGTATATCAGTGTTTCCCAAACTTATGACTTTTGTGTACCCTTTCTAAATTTTTCGTAACGCTGTGCATCACTAACAAAAAAAAAATGAATTTATTTTTTACTATAAAAAAATTGCACAAAAGTTAAAAATCACAATTGGCTGTTGACACCACTAATTATTAACTCTTAATTCTGCATAAAATAGCCAATAGAAAAATAAGCTATCGTAAATTTTCATGGCTAGCTTTGTTTTTAAATAAAATTTTTGAAAATTTTGTTTGTAATAAGATATTTCGCTTAAGAACGCTTACCCCCGCTAAACTGTTCCCATATCCCAGGGGGTAGGCATATCACACTTTGGGAAACACTGTAGTATATGAATCCAAATGTCAATATTCACTTACAACGAATAATTAATTACTGCCTTATTTCTAACGAGCTAAATATCATTTTTATTATTATTTTGGTATGTGTTTTCAAGGCTGTCAGTCTTAAAAATTTTGAAAGGTCATCGAACAAGAACAAATATTCGAATATTCTTAACGACTTCCCGAAGAATAAGCAATTACTCAAGTGAAACGAACGTCGTACTCCCTCACACACCTTTCATTCAATAGAAAAAGTAAATAAATAAAAGGTTGAATGCATCGAAAATAAAACTATTATTTTTCTAAGGCTGCTGCAATAAGATACATCTTCCGATGTGAACTGACAAAGCTAGATGGAAACAGAAAATTTATTACGTCACAAACAAACAGTAAATTAAACTTAAGAACCTCTTCTGGTTTAAAAAATTCAGAGCGCAACAACTAACTTCCCAGTCCTCTGCTCAGTCAACCTCAAAGCGTAACGAAGCTGTCGGTCTTGATGGTTTAAAAAGCGTATCAATCGGGTAATTAAAAAATTTCAAATGCATGAGGAAATAAATATTGAATATTGTTTTTCTCATGGGAGCTAACTATAACTAACTTCTTTTATATATATATANGCTAACGAAGGTGAATACATTATTGATTAAGCACAAAATCTTGATTACAAATATCAAATGTACCGAAACGACCTTACTTTCCTGTCCCTCTAATAAATTCAGTTTTTTTTTTTATTTCGTTAGGGCTTTTATTTAAAAATAGACATTACCAAAACGAAACAAAAAAAATTCAATTAACATAAACAGAGCCGTGTTGGTTCAAGAGATAGAGCGTTCGCCTTCTAATGAGGTGCACCGGGATCGTATCCCAGCGATGGCTAATTGATACGAATTCCACACCTGACTCGCACCGACCACGGTGCTGACATGAAATATACTAAGTGATAGACGAATCGTGAGTTAGAGTACCCTTGCAGTCAGCCTAACCTTGGGAGATTGTCGTGGTTTTGCTCACGAAAAAAAATCGAAATTTCGAAAAAAAATCGAATGGTCGTCATAGTAATAAAAAATACCAACCGATCCACACTGCTAAATAACACTTATTAATGGACGTTGGCTAAAACCAGACACTTTCTCTTAGCAAATCATCTAACACAGGTTTCAATGGAGAGAAAAAATTACGACTATTATTAGAAAAAATTTCAAAATTTTAACTAAAAAATTTACAAAAAAAAGTGAAAGGAAGACAAAGACTTTAGTAGTAAAAGTGAGTCTTGATTCATCACCTTATCTTATAATTCATCATTAGAATGTATGACTGTATGAGTCATAATCAATAATTAATTATACAGCCTCACGATCTCTTAATTAAGATTTCGGGTCAAGTAACGCCACGATGTTCTTGCACGATATTTAATAGGCATCTCACTCTCTGTAAACTGCATTATAATTATAGATGTTAATGCAAGATAAAATGTTGGGGAAACTGCATTGTCAGGACCTTATTTTTGCACAGGCTTACGAAGCTTCTGGACCCTAACCAGGTTCTCTGAACAGCCACTATATGTCTGCTATTAAAATTAATTTTTAACAGTTATTTTTTATTTATTCTTTCTTTACTGGATAATCTATATTTGATATGCATACTTCAACGTTTTGTCAAGCTTTACTAGTTAGATTTGTAATTAATAAACAAAAATCTTTCAGTTATGCTAAATTTACTTGAATGATATAATATGATTAAAGCAAAAAACAACGCGTAATAAGCACAAATGAAAGTACATAAATTGACAATTGTATGTCAATTTATGTATTTTCATTTGTGCTTTTTTTTCACGTTATTGTTTGTTTTAATCGACATAGCACATAGAATTACCCTTTCCTTTGTTGGATATAACATGAATTAGATATTATTACCTATTTAAAAAAAATTAATACTATTAGTATTTAAAACAAAATTAATAATTTAGAAATGTTTTGTAACAGAAAGAGGTAAAATTTTAAAAAATTATCCAGTTCATTTTTTTAAGTGTGACATTTTATTCAATTAAAACTTTATAACTCTGAAAATTAAAAACTGCTCATTTCTAAAGGGGGCCTCTAAGCCGTAGGTCAGGCACTGACTCTAAATTAACCATCATTTTGAGCATTGTATAATATAGAAGTGTCATTGAGTAAAATATAGAAATATGTTTCTCTAGACAATGCATATAAAAAATGCAGAATAAGACAATAATTAAACAATTATTTGTGACAGTTATTGTTTGACAATTATTTGAGATTATTTTGGTGAACGATTTTTCATTAAGGAACAGGTAAAATTTTACATTTCATTTCCAAAATTGCACACGAAAAAAAGTTGTTCCTATATTTTGGGTTTTGCTTATATTTTGCGAACAATGAGAAAAGGATATGCTTACGAAAACATTAAAAAAAAATTCAAAATTTCCTTAATAAGCAAAATTAAAAATTAAACAAAAAATAATTAAAGTGGAAAAATTTTTCAAATTAGGAAAAAATGTTGAATTAGTGAAAAAGAACAATTTTTTAAAATTTCTTCGACTAGTGTTAGAAGCCAAGAGTTTTATTACAAAAGGAAAACATAATAAATTCCTGAAGTATGAATTAAAATGTAAATTTCGTTAAAATGCAAAGTTAAAGCTTTTATTTGAATTAGTTTACTTACCTGCAGCTAGTTTACTTCAATAAAAGTAGCAAACACCGGCGGTATGGTGTAACTTTTTTACGTAAGCAAGGGTAAGTAAGCTTTTGGGATTTGCTTAATTTTGCTGAGAAGGAAAAAAAAAGTCCAAAATTGCAAACATATTCTTACGTAATGTTTCAACGACCCCATTTTCTGTAACAAAACTTATTTAGAACAATTAGCGAATAATCTTAATTCATCAATGCAATTCCCACAACAAAAATGGCTTATGGCTACTGAGTAATTTGTTAAAATTTTTCCAAAGGTAAAAATTTTACGTCGGTTTCTTCATATCGTTTTAAGATTCATAATATCAGTCATTTTAGGCATTAAATAGAAACATCCTAATGTTTACAGTAAATCGTGATGTGCTTTATCAGAAAACGCTTTTCCGAACATTTGAATATGTGCCTTACAATTATATTGCCCCAAACTTTTCAAATGAACAAAATAAAATTTAGGATAAAATTTAAATTAAATGCTTGAAGTCATTTATTTGTTAAAAGTGTCACTAAACCTAAAATTTGACATTTGTTTTGATTTAATAAACAAAAGTCAAAAAATAACTTTAGAAAACGTTAACGTTTCGAATTTTAAAATATAATATAATTAGTAATTGTGACGGACTATAACTAAAATAAATAAAAATAATAAAAGGTATAAAAATATCAAAGTGTAAAGAATAAGCTAGCATGATTGTAATCACATAAAAATAAATACAATAAATTATTATTTTTGCAATAATATAAAAATTTAAATAAACTCATAATGATAAAATTAATTCTAATTAATATTATAATTTCAATTAATAATATTAGTAATTATTAAATTTTAAAACGAAAAAAATTTAACATTGTATAGGTCGTAAATTTTTGTTTTTTAAATTTTATTCCGAATGCACAAAATTGAAACAAATACGTTAAAAATTAATTAATAAATGATATTCGAAAATCGCAATTGTTGCTTTTAAGATAATTAACATTAAGCGATAGGTGACATACACGGTAAATAAAATGAAACAATAATAATAAAAGGTAAATAATTTTTGATTAATAATTCTGTCATTCAAAGCGTTCAAGTGCAATCATTTAATTAACCACATACGAATAAAAAAAAATTTAAAAAAAGAAAATAACTATTTTAAAATGTTCCATTGATTGATTGACTACAGATAAATAAAAGTATAAAATAAATTTCAAAAAATTAAAATAATTTTTAAAATTTATTGCGGTCATGCAAACATGGAATTAAACACGCAGGCATACGATAAGAATAATTAATTAAAATGAGATGCATAACATTAGACAGTAATTTTAAATATGCTGAACATAAACTAGAAGATGAATTACATGGAAAATAAAAATAATATAGTTAAAAAAACATTGATAATTTTGTAAATAGTTGTCTTTCACGATATTTTATTTCTATCAATTCATGAAAAAAGTAGGTCTGAAAGTATTTTATGATTTTAGAATATATGAAATACGCACGCTAAATCAAATGAAATAATTTTATTAAACATTGATGCTTTTCTTTATAAATAACATCTTTCATGAAATGTGAAACATAAATTTTATGAATTCGAATAGTAAAGTTAATCAACATTTTTAAAAATCAAACGATATTTTAAGTAAACATTTTTTACTTGCGCCACTAGAGGGCACTATCAGCTAAAGAAAATAAAAGTTTTTCAAAGAACATGAGTTTCTTCCAAAGGTTTCTTCAGTCGTTGATAATAAAGTAAGAACTAAAAAATAATGGGTCAAGGACGAAAGAAAAATAGAAGAACAATATTTGTATCGGTGGGTAGAAATTTTTAATATTATTGATTGGATAACATGGATATCGGATATTATATTATTGATTGGATATAATTATTACTAGTTAAAAACAAATCTGGAATTCTCGCGGAAATTGGACTAGCTCTTTTTATCAACTATTCATGGAACCCTAGGTTTCCTCGGCCTCGGAATACTTTTTCGGAACCACATCTCTGGACTTCTGCTATTGTTCTAGATGTACTACTTGTTATTACTCTCCAATCCCAAAAAAATATATCACAGTTTTCTTATATTCTGAAGATTTCCGCACCGTGATCTACGCCAAAATAATCGCGGGATCTTGGCGACTTCCGGGCAAAAAACGAAAGAAAAAACTTTTTTGCAAGCTTAAAATCCATTAACGACAGTAGTTGGCTCACTTAGGCAAGTTGGCCAGAGTTGTCTTACTATAATAGACTAAATTATAACTGCTTAAATACACATTACATTCAGAATTTCTTATGAATAAAAGCTATTACAGTAAATGTAAAACCTGTAGGATTCACCACATGACTAAGTTGCCCTATTATCAAGAACCAAATTTAATCCAACCAACATCATTAAAGACAGCAGAACATTTGCAATCTGACCAACTGTTTGTCTCGTATGGTGCTGCAAAAATAACTTAAATTTGTCTAGGAGTGTTTTGCTTCGTCAAAACCCGGGTTTTTACATTTAAGACCCAATTTTGCTTGGAGATAAGTGTGTTTTTTACGTATACTAAACATACTAACTTATATAAACTAAATATAAACGTAAGATATATTATATGCTGGATAAATATTGATTTATTACCAAAGAGATTCATAAAATAAAGGATTATGGGAATAACTATTTCAGTCTGCTTTCTAAGCGTATATTGAATTGCAGAATGATAAATTTATTGCAATGATTCTTCGTAAAATGTAAAGTATGAGTTATATTCTTAGTTTTAAATTATAAATAAGCCCATAATTTGCTCTAAAATTAATGAATGGAATTTCTAGAAGTATTGTACTCTAGGGGGAAAAGACTCCTGTTCGCTACCGCTCATCAACCCCGATGATTGCTTTGCAATGATTGTTGTTTTTTGGCAGAAAACAGTTTTTCTACAAAAGTTGAAATCATTCACTTAACATATATGTACTAAAAAGAATTCTATTTGCTAACGTTTGTGCCTCCACTTTTCTTGTCCAAATATTATTATTTATTAATACTATAAATATTTAGATCCATTGATGAAAAGAAGTAATTTTTCTAAATAATCATTTTTTAAAATAACATTTATATCGTTATAACATTATATAACATAGTATTGTTCGAACAAATTTGGGGATTTCACAAGTGTAGTTTAATATTTTCGCTTACCAAACGGACGGATACATTAAATACTATTTTTGCTTGCATCACATTTTGAATGAAGCTGTGCGTTAAGATTTAAACCATTTAACGAATCTCTTTAACTGTAACTTATAACAGAATATTAATGTCATTTGCACACAAAAAAATAATTGCAGATTGCTTAATAAGATTAGACATCTTTTTAAGTAACTTTATCTTAAAATGTAGCACAGAATTACGTTATAATAATAAAATCAAAAATACAATTCTCCTAGCTTAAAACTCTTAAATCAAAAGCGTAATAGTAGCAGTACAGTAAACTAAGGCTCCTATACTCTAATTCAGGGACTCTACAGTAAACTACCTTTAAATGAGGGATACAAAAATATTTATTTAAAAACAATATCCTTATGACTTTTATTAATTTTATGCTGATGACAATATGGAAATAAATGAGGGAAAACTGGATCCTAACACATGATTTTCCAGCCAATAAAAATGCACCGACAACAATGGAAAACCGTGTTAGACCATTAGGTTTTTATGTTGTATAGAGACATTCGTGAAATGAAATTAATGTATCTTTTTTGTAGCACAAGGTACGCTCATTTGCATTTTTCCTTGTATAAATTCCTCATATGTCTTACAATGTACAAAAAATTACCATTTTTTTTATCTTTATGATACTTTCAGCTTTTGAAATGAAAGAAAAAAGATAATAAAATTTAAACATTCGCTTTCTAAGCATTCAAATTATATAATTTAAGATTTTAATGAACATGAATAAATGATCATTAAATTTAATCAATAATGATGTACGAATGAACACATAAGGAAAAACTAATGTCTACAGTATAATATGCATTTACATTCAGTTTATAATTTATTGCATAGATATGCTCACTATATAATTTAATATTTCTTTTGTCATTTTTATTCTATAACCATCATTGAACAGCCGACTCAATTTTTTGGATTAACGACTAATAATATTCCCGCATCCTTGTAGTTTTGAACCCAATACAGAAGACAAGAAAACTTCTGAATCAAATATCGAGAGAAATTTGCCCTCAAGGAAGACTTTTTGATGAAACTAACCCGCATTTGCGTTACATGGAGAGGAAAACCACGAAAACTTCCCACGGTTTGCCTGAAGGCAAGAGAACTCCTACCCATAATCCATCTACCACTGAGGATTTAAAAAAAAGAAGAAAGAAAACTTCATGAAATCAAAAACTCGAGATATCGAGGTACAATATTATACAGCAAATGTTTCCTGTAAAAGATTTCACGGTAAAAATTATCTTACATTTTCTGACTGAAATATTTATGATGAAAATTAAATTCACAGGAAAAATTCCACTCCATTGCCTTTTCTGCCATTGATATTTACGGTAAAGATTTGTTATAAGTGCGGACTCAGTGAACACAAGTATAGTTTGTCTATGTAAAGTACTCCCGTAGACATTCGTCTGGAGTAGTGGCAGTGACTATGGTTACGAGGTTTAACTATTTCAGATATTCATTACTTAAGGCAAATTTGTCTCGGGTTGGTGAGAGGAAGCGAATTAGGGGAGAAAGAAGCTCCCCTCTTTTAAATGCGTTATTTCTGTTTCCATAGCAGCAGACGGCTTTAGACTTCGTGGCGAGGGAAGTTCTTTCCAAAGACAAACTATACTTTTTACCGTACTTTAAAATTCACGGTTACATTGGTTCCATCAGTTCTTGCTCTCAGATGTGGATATTATAGTAAGATACATAATTAAATATTTCGAATAATCAACTGCAACTTAGTAAACGTAGTATTTTTATATAAAAGCAGCAGTTATAATTATACTTGCAAGTGTATCTATTAATAATAGTTTTGCTGTCGGAAAACAGGCGAATTCGTTGTTTTGTTTTCACAAGTGCTTAATTTCGTCGTGAGAATTAAAGCATAATTTTTATATCATTCTCAGGTAGGCGTTTCAGGAAGTTTGAAAGTAAACATCATTAAATGCATACTAAAGACAGGAAACCTATTGTATGATTTATTTCAGCCAGAACTGGCTAGCAAAAAGAGAAAGAGGATTAAAAGTAAATTTCAAAAAGATTAAAAAATATATTCAGAATTAGAAAATTCGATATCTTTCTCTTAATTTTAATATAAATTAAATTCATATTTTAATGCTCCTTTTTTTGTTCCAGATTTTTTAATTAAAAAAAAACTGTCAAATAATGAAGATAAAAAATATTTAAACTGAACAATATAAATGAAAGAATACAAGTTATGTAATGTTTATTTTCCTTTATCGGCTTCTTTAAATAATTTTTAAAAGAATAAAAAAATTTTTGTTAATATAATAACATTGACAATGTTATTTAGAAAAGAATTGTAAACTGTCAAATTCAAAAGATAAAATTCATAAAAAATTCTACTAAAAATCGGATATTGACACGTATAGTTAAATATCTTAAATATAATTCAGAAATAAAATTAATTCGCAAATATTAATTTTCAAATTTTTTATTTAATCAGAGTTTTTTTTTTCCTTTTGTTCTAAAAACTATTTTTTTCTGCAAAAACAAACTACCATATTCAAAGTTTGACATGAAAGAAGCAGGTCATAAGAAAATTATTTTATTTTATACCCGCCGTGGTAGAGCCGACACAATTGGGCATCTGCAACTCGCAAAGAAGTCGTGATTGTGGCAAATCAAGAGATTAATGCCTGTAGGCGACGTCACGCTTACAGGTATCCAGTAACAACAAGTAAATATTAAACCTGATTGGCTTCTGAATCAACAAATGGCACGATTGAGCCGTGATGGCTCAAGGGATAGAACATTCGCCTTCTACTGTGGTGAACCGGGTTTGAATCTCAGCAATGGCTGGTCGATACGAATTCCGCATCCGGTTTGCACCAACCACAGTGCTGACGTAAAATATTCTCAGTGGTAGACGGATCATGGGTTAGAGAGTCCCCTTGCCACTAATCTAACCGTGGGAGGTTTTCGTCGTTTTCCTCTCCATGTAACGCAAATGTTGGTAAGTTCCATCAAAAAATCCTCCATGGAGGCAAATTTCTCCTAATGCTTGATCTAGGAGTTTCCTTGTCTTCTGGATTGGGTTCAAAATTGCAAGGCTGCGGAGTTGAACATTATTAGTCGTAAGCCCGAAAAATTTGGTCAGCTGTGCAACGATGTTTACAATTTAAAGTAAACTGCCACGATTTTGTCACTTACAGATTTCCAATTCTGAGTTTACAGCTATCAATGTTCCACTCCATAGTCACTTAATTTTGAACCCTACCCAAAAGACAAGGGAATTCCTAGATAAAGTATTGGGACAAACCAGGGTTTGTGGAGGACCTTTTGGTGAAACTAACCAGCATTTACATTATACGCTTTAATTTGAACCTGACTCAATTAAGTGGGAGGCGAATGCTCATCCCAGAGTCATCGTGCTCCATAAACTATTAAAGAAGAAATAATGAAAAAATATTACATACGAAGTCTTAAAAATTGTGACAATAATTAAAATCTATAAGCGGTTAAATGCAAGACAGGCTGCAAATTTATCCAACATAAATTTTATCACATTATAGGCACTTAATATAGACTATAGATATATTTCACTTACACCTTGCAATAAGATTGCAAGCTGGATTTCGAAATGTTTATGAGCCTTGACAAAATAAGAAAATGGCACAATCTTCAAAATTTCTAAAAAGTTTACTCATAAGTACTCATAAGTGTTCAAAAGAGGTGTGAAATATTTTTATTAAAAAAATTATTATAAAATATTTATATAATTTAATCAAAGCAAAAAGTGAATATTAAATGAAAAAGACCAATCGTTATCGGTCACCGACTCTTAAATTTGAGAAAAAAGTGGCTACTAAGTTTTTGAAGTCTATCAGTCACTAGCTACTAGCTAAACATAAAAATAAAGTAATCTAAATCCTGAGAATATCTGAATATATCCTGAAAATAAGAAAATAAATTTTCAGGCCTAATACAAAACAAAAATTGAACTTGTACTGTACCGTAAACTTTATATCAATAATATAATTATATCAGTTTTTATCAATAACGTTAAAAAAGTACGCAATTCTTCATATTATTAACCAATAAAATAATTTATACTTTGAATATCTAAAATGATTCTTTATAAGATTAATAGCAGTTTTTAAATGAACAAAATGCTCATCTATCTAAGATGATCATTTATCCTTGTTATTTGTTTTTATTCGCATAATTTAATTCAATATTAATACGAATAAACTTTACCATGAAAAAGAATAGCGGAAATAAACAGAAAATAAATACATCTATATGAAACAAAGTTACCATTGAGAAAAAAAAGAGGGTCATGGTCTAATGAAGGTTACAGTTACTCAACTCAGTGATGAACTTGAAATAGTGAGACATTGTATAAAGAAAACTCTTTCTAACATGATAGTGATTTAAATAGCAGGATTACATGTTATAAACATATAGTTTGTTTTTTTTTTAATTTTACTTTCACAAATAATAAATGGTATTAAATTAGAAAATTATTACCTTCAGTATTAATTATAATAAATATCAATAACCCATAAAACAGCTACTATTAAACTATTATTGTAATGAGATAAGAATAGTCGCCAAATACAGCCTTATAAAAACAAATCAAAAGATTATGATTAGAGTAGGATTGTAGATTAGGATTAGCGGCATTTTAATGAAAAAATAAATGTCTATAACTGTTTGGATCACAATTTAAACTGCCATTAATGAAAGTAAGAAATAAATATATAATCACTTAAACAAAATTTATAAGAAAAAAAAGGTCATTTCACATCTAGACATTTAAGTCCGAAGAGGCACTTTGACTTATTACATTTAAGTCATAATTGTAAAAATGATCAGAAAAAAAAATATCAAAATCTTGTTGATTCTCAGATCACTTTGAAATAAAAGCCTTTATTTAAAAAAAAAAAAGAATCATTTAAGGTACCCGACTACCTTTTTTAAGCAAATGTTGATTACAATATCCTTTTTTTCTGTCTTTTATATAAAATAAAACTATGAATTATTATTTGAATATGAATATTTATTTGTTTCTACATCAAATCGAACAGAAATTATAATTTAAAAAATCATTTATTTTAAGTTATTGATAATTGCGCCTTTTTGTCGATTTCCTCAAAACTAATTTTTCGGTTATTTTCCTTCATTTTAATTGGAATATCTCAAAATATTTTAGTTCGAATTACTTGAAATTTTTCATGAAGTTTTTCTATGCTTGTGTTCACAGAGTATTAGATTTTGGACTAGTTGATTAAACGATTATTTATATTTTACAGCTAAAATAAAAATAATTAATTGCAATTGTCGGCCTTTATTTTCTACCTCTTGAGAACTAATTGAGAATTTTGAAACTTTTTGAGAATAAAAACAAGTTCTCTAAACATGACCAGATGAACTATATACTTGTATGTCCTTCCATTTTTATTTCATTGATTTATCAACTTAGCTATCATTTTTGGAACATCGAGTACCAGGTCGAAATATGTTGTAGATTTTTACCTTGTCGGTGTAAGCCAATAAGTTGCAATTTTATTGATACTGAAATACCACATAAAAGTCCCATTTTAAAACAAATTCCAAGCATCATAAAGCACAGAAAATTTTGCAGTAAATTTAAAATTTTCATAAGCTTTTCTTTCATAATTAAAAACTAATATTATCTTAAGATATTCTAATAATTTGGATCAGTTAAAATAAATATTCCAATGTTTTGAGATTTCAGAAAAGTTTTTTTAAATTATCTGTTTATAGAAAAAAAATAAGCAAATTTTGAGTTTGTATGATATCTGATTGGAAAAAAATTATTACAAAAATATCGTTTGCATTCCTGCATATAATAATACTTAAAAATTTTGAACGGGTAAAAAAATGGATTATTCGAATATTTTAAATCAAAATAATATCATTTAAAACTATAAAAATGTTTTTCACCGGAAAAAAAATTTTAACCAATTATTTTTCTAAGGATAATAATTCTGTTGTGGGAAGATGTGATTCGCGTAATTCGTTTTTTTTCCCCTCTCTTTTAAACGAACCAGTATTGATATCACATAAGTACCGGAATCAAAAAGATAACCTTGTGTCTCCGAACGGGGTTAATGTTCCGAGTTTTAGTACTGGAACTTTTCATCTATTATTTCAAATTAGGTGCGTTTGCGATCTAATCAACACAAAACTCAAAGCAAAACCTCATCGAAAAGCCTTTAAAAGATACCCACATCTATACGAAAGAGGAAAATTAATCTCAAATGATATGACAAAATGAAAAAAAAAATTCATATCGTCAATATTAGGTGTGTCTAGATAATCGGTAGGTCATTAACTGAACGGTTTTTAATAAGGTAATGAAACACAAGCATACAATTTCTAGATAAAGATCGCAGCGAAAAGCATATTTAATTTTTTCTTTCTCATCTATAAATGTTTTCAGACCCCCACGCAATATGAAGATGATTCAGAGAACGCCATAGTTTCGTAATTTATATTATGATGACAGATTCACGATTTAGGCGATAATCGCGATTCATAGTGATGATAGAATCAAAAAGATGCATCGTAAATTCTTTAGTTATGAGTGATAGAAGAATAAACAATTATAAAACTGCGGTAAATGTCTGAAGTTAATGTATGCCTTTTTTTCTCCTATAAGAACGGATAAAAAAATAGGTAATAAGATTGCAAAAATTATCTTTTACGAAAAACATTTGCTTAAATTGCTTTATAGTTTTCTTTTCATTTCAATTTTAGGAATAGTCTCGGGTACCAAACATTCGGTTGATAATGTATGCTTATAAAAATATTATTACTAGTAAGTTGCTGACCTGCATTCTGGGGAAGGTAGTGAACTCTCCACAACCCCTTCTATAGTTTGTCTACGGTAAGAACTCCCCCCCCCCTCCCACCACAAAGTCTAAGGCCGTCTGCTGCTAAGAAAACAAGAATAGCGCATTTCAGGGATGGTAGTAACACAATAGACTGAAGAAAGAGATTCCCTTTCAAGCGCCGACCCAAGCCAAAACCTGTTCTAAGCGATAACCCCACATACCTAATTGAAATAGTTATACCTAGTTAAAATAGTCATCTCCACGGATCCAGACGAATGGCTAGGGGAGTTCTTACTTTAGACAAACTATATCGAACTGAAAACTTCTTAAGTCCACTCCCTGTTTTTGGCTAACATAAATACCACTTGGAGAAGCCCGTCCGAACATGCCTGGTATGCCGCTGGACTGTCATTGCAATGCTCCTGTCCAATACTTGCTCAGACCACTCTATATAGACTTAGGACTGATCATATTAAGAGTTTAATTTTTAACAAGAGGCAAGGAACAACAAGGAATCAAGAGGATGCTGTTTTTCGAAGCTCTGTCACCAAGGAATATAAAAAAGCCATAGTTTAAGTGCCTTATACTTGAAGCAATGCGATGATTTTGAACTATGCATATAATCTTACCGTGAAGAATTATCTGGGCTTAATAACAGACAAATAACTTAAATATTTTAAAAACTATTAAACTTTTTTTTGAAAATCGCCAATTTGGCGACATTTCCCCACCTCGATGAAAATTATCGAAGTCAC
Organism: Parasteatoda tepidariorum; assembly: GCF_043381705.1. Taxonomy (NCBI): domain Eukaryota; kingdom Metazoa; phylum Arthropoda; class Arachnida; order Araneae; family Theridiidae; genus Parasteatoda; species Parasteatoda tepidariorum. Next base: position 53,506,201 of record NC_092211.1, read on the forward strand.
TGCCGTTTTCTAAGTTTTTGCAAAATTTTATGAACTCGAGTAATGCAGCACTGTAGTCAGTTTTTAAATATTAATAAAAATAAACCACAAACGCTTTTCATTTTCACAAAACTGTGGCTTTTCACCATGTTGACGTTTTACACCATTTTCAAAATTAAAGGTAGACAGCGTTGGCTTTAGATAGGGTAAACTTGACCCAACAGTCATGATTTAAGAATTGCAAACTCACAGCAGTTATGAAAATAGCAAATTATTCGCAAAAACGCATCCTTTCATATTAAGACTTCGAAAAACAGCCTTATGCTGTTTGCCGCTGTTCTGCCATCGCTTCTCTAATTAGATTATATTGGGTATCTTTGTGTTTGGCAGCTGTTGAATCAGGGACATAGAGTTTTTGATTTATTGTTCGGTGTCCTGGACTTGATTTACTTTGTCTGAGCCAAGGAGGATAAGGAACAACAACAGCATTATTGCTAAATCTATAATAAATGCAGAAAATTGAATTTTTTTTTTATGATGGAATCTCACATAGTTAAAGATGTTAATAGTTTTTATTTACTCTGTCTCCCAATATTAAGGAATTTTTTCGGCATTTCGCAATTTCTTAATTGATTTCACGGTATTTAGTGTTAAAATAAAAAGATTCGTTACAAAATTGTGAATCGTGCAGAAATGTAATTTGCGCTGTAATAAATCGAAATTTACGGGTCTCATACAAAGTTTTGAAAAATAAGAAAGGTTTTCTTAATTTAACATGGCAAAAAAATTTATAAGATAACGTTTTTTAACAAGAGCTGATTTACCGTAATCAATAACTCATAATCAGGATTACTACATATCATAATTTTGATTACAATTATTTATCAATTACAGTAATCTTTTCCTAGTAATCGTACTTACAACTTCACATTAATTTAATTACTAGTCTAATCCGATTCTAATGGCTGGATCTTCACGTTCTAGGACTCAATCTTAATAGTTTGAGGGGTGATCTCAAATATGCTAACTAATTAGTTCAGACGATATTTTAAGTTACAGACGATAGTTTAATATACAAAAACGTACTTATTTTATGCGTATTTCGCCTATCTCGAGAACTTTTCAAGTGAATTGAAAACTTTTTGCACACAATTCTAAAATTTATTAAACCAAAAACAATTCCATAAAAACAAAAGTAACTTTTTGCAAATTTTTTTTTATTATATCAGTTAATAATAGTCGAAAAAACTTTGAAATTGCGTTTTACGTCAATGCAAATTTTGCAAACGCAATTTTGCAAAAGTAAAATACAAAATTTAAACGAAATCGATCGAATAGTTCCTAAGAAATCAAATTCTAAAAAAGTCGTATTTTTTATTATCTTTAATATCTGATTAATGAATAATATGCAATCAATTACAGTTTTAATTGATTACTGTAATTGACGTTCAACTCTGTTTTAAACTTGAAAGCAATAAATTTCGTTGAAATTTGAACGAAAAAAAGCTTTTAATCTTAGATAGTATAGTTAT
>NC_092211.1:53508384-53593249 GCF_043381705.1 Parasteatoda tepidariorum
ATACTAGAGGCAACACACACTGTACAAGCCTCACTTTTATTGTCATCTTTTATCCTTAAGTTCAGACTACATTGGATTTATTGGCAATAGGTCTTGCCAGTGAATGGCACTTTCAGTTTTGTTTTGCATACTTTATTATCATGGAATAAGCTATATCCATACCAAATTTCATTTATTTATATTCAGTATTTTTTTAGATATTTGGGAAAATGTCTTCCATCTCTTAATTTTGTCCCCCAGAGTATAATCTTACCGTGAAGAATTATCTGGGCTTTAGAACAAACAAATAACTTAAATATTTTAAAAGTTATTTAAGTTTTTAAAAATCGTCAATTTGGCGGCATTTCCCCACCTAGATGAAAATTATCAAAATCTCTGCCATTTTCTCAGTTTTTACAAAATTTTATGAACTCAGGTAATACAACATTGTCGACAATTTTTAAATATTTAAAAAAATAGACCACAAACACTTTTCATTTTCATGAAACTGTGATTTTTCTCCATATTGACGTTTTGCACCATTTTCAAAATAATGCGTAGACATCGCTGGCCTTAGATAGGGTAAACTTGACCTAACAGTCTTGAGTAAGAGTTGCAAGCTCAGAGCAGTTAAAAAAATAGCATATTATTCACAAATATCATATGTTCGCAAATCGGCAATAGCATATGATTCGCATTTTTAAATAACTATTTTATTTCAACAACTTCAAAGTAACTGATTGTTAATATTCACCTTTACTTGTACTTGTTTTTTTTTTCACAATACTTAATATATGAGAATAGCTCTTATTAAGGAACATAAGTTACTTTTTAAACCAAAGAAACTAGTAGCCATTGATGCTGTTTGACTAAATTATGAAAAATCACATTGAGATTGTTAAACTGAACAAATTTCTATTAATAAATAAAAACGTAGACTGAATGAACCAGTTGTTCTTCCACTCTTGCACAATTCATCATTACGATGTGTAGAAACTGACTACTAATTCATCCAAGTAATTTTTCACAAAAATAAACTTCTTGTTTCATTTATCTGAAGCTGAAAAAAATTTTGACATTAAGATATATTTCTGTAAAAACAAATATAACAGCACTGCGAAAATTTAATTTGAAACAACTGGTTTTATTACGTAGTACGCTTTCAGCCAAATAGCAAAAATTCACCCACATTCTGTAGTATTTTTGGAATACAGCCCAGATAACACAATAAAGCTGCGTTCTTTTATAATTTTTGGGGTATTTTGATACAAAATCTTACACCTTTTTTTATTCCATTTTGTTTATTTAAAGTCAATGGCGATATTTAGTATAATATTCTTAATATAAAATGGGAATGTGATCATAAATTCAAAAACATAGCATATGTTAATACTAACTTTTAACTAAAAGAAGAAAAAATAGAAAAAAAAAAACAAATTATGTATCATACCGTCCTTTATGTAAGCATCAAATCAGTCTACACTGGAAAGTTACTTTGCGCTTGAATTTAATTTTAAACAGACTACAAAATTATATCTATTAATTCTTCTCTACTAAAATTCAAAAATATCTGATGACAGCAACAAAGAAATGTTAGCAATAATGCATTTCATTGAAAAAAATATTTTCAAAATTTATTTCTAGGCGTAAGATTTTAATTAGACTACAAATTAGACTATAAAATAACTTCCGATTGCTATACGAATCTATTTAATACTTTTCAACTAAAAAAATTTTTCAATCCCTTTGCAAATCTACTTAAAATTGTCAAAATCAGGAAGCATCATGGTGCTGTTAATGTTTGCATATATATTATTATTGCCATTATATATATTATTCTGTTGATTAAATACAAAAATGTCTAATTACAGCTACAAAGAAATGTTAACAATAATTGCATTTCTTTGAAAGAAATATCTTAAAAATTTGCTTCCAATGCGTAAGTTTTAATTAGACTACATATTAACTACAAATTAGACTACAAAATAACTTTCAATTGTTTTACTACTCTATTTCAACTAAAAAATAATTTTTATATTTTTTAGCATTTTCAATAATGCATTTCGTTGGGAAAAAAATTTACACATTTATTTCTTAGGCATAAGTTTTTAATTAAACTACAAAATAACTTCCGATGATTTAACAACTCTATTTAATACTTTTAAACAGAAAAATATTTTTATCACTTAGCAATTCTACTTAAAATTGTCCAAATCAAACGCATCATGGTATTGTTTGTTTGCATGGATGTTATTATTTCTATTTTATATATTATGCTGTTGTTTAAATTCAAAAATATCTGATTACAGCAACAAAGAAATGTTAACAACAAATGCATTTCGTTGGAAATTATTTCAAACATTTATAGGCATAAGTTTTTAATTAGAAAACCTAATATCTTTTTTTAAGTACGCGGTACTCTTGCATATTTATAAAAGGCGATAAGAAATCTAATACATTTGCATAAAACACAAGCTTTGCCAACTTAGATAGAGAAATATCAGCGAATTTGGTGCCCCATAAAACAAATATGGTATACGCAATTAAAATATTTACCTTGCGTTTTTAAATATATTTATAAATTACATGAAAAAGCATAAATCAATTCGTAAAAAAGTTTGAATAGACTAACTTTTAATACGACGATCATGACGAATATTTCGTCGGTAAATGCAGCTCCGATAAAAGGCCATAAACAAAACTTTGTTGACGTAAAATACTCTCGCATTATATAAAAAGAATTATAAAAACTGAAATCTTAGATCCACTTTACATCTGAGAAATTTCGAGTTTGTCTCAAGTTTTAGTCACGAGGGTTCCTTCTGTTACGTAACATTCTAAATGATAACTTCAGGATTGACTGCTAATTTCTGATTTACATAAGGATTTCACAAAACAAGTTCGACCGCATCTATGTTTTGATAACAAATATAATTCATTAAAATTTAGTAATTTTACGTGTTTTAGCACGATTTGTGACTTTAAATAAGTAGTAATTTTAATGATATTACATCAAAGTTGATAATAAAAATGCTATAACAAACATTTAAAGATTTTATAATTACTTACAGAAGGAAACGTGGCTCTTAAAACTTTATTACAGCATCGAACGAACTAACAAGATACAGTGACTTTTTTATGTATTTAGCTTAAAAGTTTTTTTAAAAAAATGTTTAGAAAAAGTTAATTAAAATGTTTATTAAATGTTAACAAGCATTTAAAGATTTTTGTGAGTGAAATTCGTTTTATGATTCTACATTGAACATCAGCCTCCAATCTCCTTTGATGTTATGAAAACTTATTATCCCAGTTTGGCAATATTTTAAGGCAAAAAACACAGTAAAACTTTCAAACAATGAAAAAATATATATTGCATTTTTCGATATTTTACCCTTTTAAGATTATAGCAGAAAAATATTGAATTCGTTTTCGTAAAAATTCAAAACTCGCAACTGTAAAAAAATTTTATGAAAAGTTGCAAAAGGTCATTTTATATTATTCTATTACCGTCGTTGAACAGCCGAGAAAATTTTTTTGGTTTACGACTACTAATGCTTAACTCCGAAGCCTTTTAGTTTTCAACCCAATCCTGAAGACAAGGGAACTCCTGGATCAAGTATTGGGAGACATTTGCCTTCGTGGAGGACTTTTCGATGGAACTAACCCGAATTTGCGTTACATGGAGAGGAAAACCTCGAAAATCTTCCATGGTTAGCCTGATGGCAAGAGGATTCTCACCCATGATCCGTCTACCTCTGAGGGTAATTCTTTGTCAGCACTATGGTCCGTGCAAACCGAATGCAGAATTCGCATCTACCAACCATCGCTGAGATTCCATCCCGGTCCACCTCATTAAAAAAAGAATGCTCTATCCCAGTGATTCCCAAAGTGGTCTATATCGACCCCCAGGGGTCGACGACAACCTGCAAGGGGTCCATGTCAAGTGAAAAAAAATTGGGGGCCATGAAATGAAAATGGGGGTCAACGATATCTGATGTCATATAAGCAGATTGTGACTTTAATTTTGTCATATCATGAATGGAATAATCAACATACACTGATAGTACCTATTTACTTACATTATACTACCTTATAATATAAAGACATATACCTATCTACATTCAACATAATTTATAAAAGTAGCTATGAAGTAAAAATTTTATTAAAATTTAAATTATTAGGATTATTTTCTGATTTATAAAACTGAATTATTATAAACTAGCAGTTGCCTACAGCTCCACCCTCGTACGTTTTTATTTTCTCTGCGTGTAAGGTTTTATTTTGTAACAAAAAGGTATTTTCCGTGCTAAATTGTAGCCTAGCCTCTGTCAACTCTTTAGCTAGCTAGACCTCCAACTTTATCTGCGCACAAGCTCACGGAGATTAGTTGCTTAGATTTTATGTGAAAACGTGCTAAACAGACCGACAATACACTACTACGGTTTTGTATACACACTTATTTAAGCAATTATAATATCAGTAGCGGAGTACGGGTTTTATAGTGCACTATTTTATTCCATTTACCTATTAATTAAATTAGTTCGAATTTAATTAATAAATACATAAAATTAACATGTGTTTTTTTCCTAAGTTTTTCACACTACACTTCACTACAGTTAGAAATCTAAATCTTTCACAGTGAGTAGCACTATACCAGCTGTCAAAAACACATTTGAAGTTGATGAATTTACAAAAAATCAATATAGATAAGTCTGCCCAAAACCGAAAAACATGGCAAAGGGTCTGCGAGACTGAAAAGTTCAGGGACCACTGCTCTATCCCCTGAGCCATCACGTCTCGCAAAGGGTTATTGACGGTTTCGGAATAATTAAAAATAAAAGTACGCCCGGCAGCTACGGAATATGCTCAAAATAAAGATGACTGCAGAATTTCGGCTGCTATTCTAAAAATATATGAGGCGTTACATGAGGGTACATCGACAAGAAAAAGTGCTAGGACTAGCACTGAAGACAGCTAAAAATGATGAAGAAGAAGCATCTTATGGACTTTGTATAAAGTAGAGTCTCGATAATTCGAGGTGGACGAACCTCGAACTTTCAAAAACTCGAATTATCGAAAACTTGAAATTTAAAAAATATTTAAATAAATAAAAAGAATTCAAGAAATATAAAAAATTCAGTATTTTTAAGTTCAGCAATCCTACGTGCAACTAAAACTGCAGTAATGTATTTTAAAAAATAAAATTTGGAAGTTTTTTTTCTGCTTATGAGTGTAACAAGTTATGGATAATTTACAAAAGCGTTATATTTTTTTGAATTTTTATATTCATACATACAACCTAATACCAACTTATTACATTTGTAGCATGATAAAATGAAGATTAAAATGAGTACAATAGGATAAAAAAAATGTGTTAAGTTAAGTTTATCACAATCATTTCAAAATTCATGAAAAAAATCCTTTTCTACAGGCTTCTACAGTGTTGTTCTTTCTTAAAAAAGCATCCAAAGCATGTTTGTTTATGTCTTTAAATTATTAAAAAATAATCTTAAATAAAAATAAAACGGAAGAGCCAATCATACCGGAAATTCTCAACACAGCAATAGCGAAAATCTTACAAAAACATTCGTTTTCAGCTTCTGCAGGAGAGAGAAGAAGAAAAAATTTCTTGTTTGCTTTTTTGAAACTGCTGACATTTACATTTTTCAGCCCACAACCAAAAAATATGCTTAGATTCAAGTTAAAGATAGTTCGGTTGAACTCTTCTACAAAGTTTCCCATTTATATTTTGGTTAATAACAAATGAAAAGATTCTGAAACTGCTATGCTTCCATGTAAGTTACTCTTGCCAAGTAAAATAAGCGCGATTTTTCTTCCTCTTTCAAAGGGTAAACCAACGTCGACGAATCCTTTTTAGTTATAAACATTCCTCGTTTTTTCTAACTTCATACAGTAATTGAAAAATAAAATCCACATCAATCCGTTTTATTATTAATTATTTCAATCCACCTCATCAAAAACAGCTCTATTAAAATGCTTGGTGAAAAAATTAATTTCCGAAATATTTTGCCGTCCAGTTTTTTACCGTAAAACTTAGAATGTCTTTTTAATTGACTCATAAATTGTTTGTTTGTATTTTCTAGGAAGAACTACCTTCAAATTTCGTCAACAGGAATGATCCTAAAGCAAATCCCAAATCCTGTTCTTAAAGAGGATCAAAAATTTGCTATGTTTCATAAATTTTTTAAGAATTTGTGCTACTTTTCTACCATAAATTATTCCCAATAGAAGAACAACGATTTCTCCGACAAGAAAGCATACATCCTTGTTCTCGCCCTAGCATCACCTCTTCCTTAAGATGACGCTACAACATGGGAGAAATTTTTCATCGCAAATTCTATTTCGTCTTCATAACTTATTAAAAATTATAGAAAATGGGAATTCAAGCAAATCTAGAATAAGCTATGAAGTTTCAAATACTAAAAAGAAATTTTCAAAATATAAAAATGAAAACAAATTATGAGAGAATAGCTTAGGATTGCGCAATGAAGTTCTCTTCCAGTTACTTGTTTGCTATATTGAAATTTTTTTTTCCGTTTTTGAAACTTCATGTCTCACTCTAGGCTTGCCTGAACTCATTTTTTCTATACTTTAAATTTAAAATTAGTTACGGCGTAGTGAAAGAGAATTTGCAAGGAAAATTTTCTCCCGTGTTATAGCGTCCTTGCAAAAAAAAATGGTCACCATGATTTCACCAGTATGGAGATTTGGCCCAGGTATCATCATCAGCATTGGCACGACAGCCCTTTGTGAGCCTGGGCCTTCCTCAGAAGCTTTTCCCATTCTGCCCTTGTCCCATCAATTGTCCATAAAACATCTTCTTTCTTGACTTATTGTCAATTTAGAGACTATTCTCGTGAAATTATTGTCTATGATACATTATTTTTTATAAACTTTATTAATTTTTTTTCCTTATTAAGTCCTTTTTATTTTGATTTTATTTGACCACTTTATTTTATTTTATATTATTACATTCTCGCGTTATTGTCTATGATATATTTTTCTTCTTCTTTTTTTTTGTCGATCTAGAGACGCTATTCTTGCGTCATTGTCTAGAATATATCGTTTTTTTATTAGACTCTTATTGGTATAGATGCATTATTTTCGTGCTATTGTCTATGGTACATCTTTTCTTATTTTATTATTGGTTTAAATGCGCTGTTTTTAATACTTTTTTTTGAAGAATCATTATCATGAATATAATGCTTTTTAATGTTTTATTGTTCATGATACATATTTTTTTTTTTAATTTTGATTATAAGTCTGAATGTATCACTCTGACTGATAGTTAACTGCTCCCTGCCCACCTTAGGCATAAGGAAAATATCTATGACGCTGTCATAGGGATGACTATAGTGACAACACCATGACACATCGATTTAAGATACTAAAACACAAAGCAATGCGTTTATTGTTCTGAATTCGCTGAGTGTTCTTATAAGTCAAAAGTAAAGTTAAAGTGAGGGAAACAGGTAACAAAAAGGTTGCAATAACTGTTGGTGAGCAGTGATGGCTTAGGGGATAGAGCGTTTGCCTTTCAATGAGGTGAACCGGGTTCGAATCACAGGGATTGCTAATCGATACGAATTCTACATCCGGCTTGCACCGACCACAATGCTGAAGTAAAATATCATCGGTAGACGGGTCATGGGTTAGAGTCCCATTGCCGTCAGGTGAGGTTTTCGTGTGAAGTTTTCGTGATTTTCCTCTACATGTAACGCCAATGCGGGTTATTTTCATTAGTAGTTAGTCTTCCACGAATTTTAATTTTGCCCAATACTCGATCCAGGAGTTCCCTTGTCTTCTAGATTGGGTCCAAATTTACAAAGCTACGGAGTTTAACATTAGTGGTCGTAAACACAAAAAATTGGGTCGGCTATTCAACGACGGTTATAAAATAACTGTGCGTGGTAACCCCTGTTTGATAATAACATTTATAACGATAATGATTTACGAAGATTGTTTCATAATTCTTAAATTGAAACTTATTCCATTCCAAGTACTGTAAGTGCACATCTCGCTAATCAATTTTTAAATTACTGATAAAAATTTAGATTTTAAAAAATATACATTTTTTAACTGAAGTATTAAATTTTAAGAAAAATTTAATCCCAACAAACATATTTTAAAGTAAATGCATCGTTTAAATGTCACAAAACAAGTTTAAATTATTCAACAAGTTGTTTCACCAATCCTTCCTATTACAAAAGCAATAGATTCCTGGTCGTCAAAGTGAATTATTGACGCAAACTTCTTAAATATATGGTTCGAAAAGTCTCCAACAAAAATACATTTGCGCGAAATTCATTTGCATGCAATTTGCGTGTGTTTGGAAGGACGCAACCCTGCCAATGTCAAAAGGTAGACGGGTTTGTGTTTTTTATGCATCTCCGATGGTATAGTAACCCACGTGTCTTTTAAACCAGGCAGTGGCATCATCTCTTTTGATCTTCAAACAAAATACAATTTCAGGCGCATTAGATTTTGTATGATGGGGCAAAACAAAGGAAAATTAAGCGGTTGTCTGTAAAATTTAGTTTTTTACTATCAAAGCGTCACCACAGAATAGATCATAAAGCTCAATTTCATATAAAAACGTGAGCTTTATGTTTTTCTCACTAGATCTGATGGAAGAATTACGTTGGAAATTCTAAACAAAAGAATGCTTAACTACTAGACAATCTGAGAATGAAATTTTTTATGATGCAATACGGTTTAAGAGGCAATATGGAATATTTATTGCGAAGAATACAAGAAGTAGTAAGGCGATAAAAGTTATCGTTATGACTATCATTTTTTTTTCTTCATAGTATTATTTTTTTTCGTAAATCAAGTAATTTTACAATTATTTTAATTGCTAATCTTCAATTAATTATTTAGTTAAGAATACGACGTTTGCAAATAAAACTCTATTTAGTGATAGAGAAAATTAGATCATTATAATTCGGTTCAGATTGAATGATTGATTGGATGATTAATTGGATAATTAATTAATTGGATAATCTGATGATTCATTAATTAAAACGATAATGTGCGATAACTAAATTTAAAAAATAATCAAGTTTGAAAAAAAGGGGAAAAAAACAGACGACAATTTTAGAACTTTTGTGGAGTAGACTGATTAAGGCTAAGATTTGCTAAAAGTTGTAGTAAAACCTTTACGGGAACAAATAAGTTTCTGTTGAGAAGCGTTGATGACTTGTTACGGAATAAGAAAAATACGGGAATTTGATTAAACATCATTGCCAAAGGAATTTCATGTTGCTTAAATAGTTCTGACGTTATGGTATGAAAATTCATCTGATCGGATGGAATTACTATTACCTTGTTTTAGAAAGAAGTCATAAAAAGCTTCCTAATATTCTTAAACTTAACATCATTTCTTATATTATCTGTATCTTTAATTAAACACTCGGTACAGTGGCTAAAATCAAACTATTTACTTCAAAGTAAATCAAATTAAACGTAGCTGATCATTAAAGTGGAAAAAAGAACGAGAATAAAGTACATAAGAAAACATACTATAGTTTCGGCTTTATAAAGAAGATGTCTAAACACAGGATGACAGTAGGTGTTTAGACACTGAAAGGTTCCAGTTTAGAGAAACGAAACTACAGTATGTTCATTTCAGTACTTTATTTGTACAGTGAAACCTCTCAGGGGCGATTACATTCTGTTCCACAGTAAAATGGTTGATAATGGAGGTGGATTGTTCTATGGGGTTACCTACATTAACTTCAAAATCTTATCAAAGATATGTAGGGATAGTAATCACCGACAATGTCAGACTTCATCTATGAAAAGGTACCAAGACATGTTTTATATACTAGGGAATACTCGAGTTAGCATGTTTTATATACTAGGGAATTGGAATTGTCTTTTTGTAGTGGTAGATACACTACAGTACTCCCCCACCAGAATTTTATCTGCGATAGAATTCAATGAACGAATACCACTAGTTTATTCATTGCTGTTTAGTGAGAAGCCAGGATAGCTGTATTAAGATCACCGGGTCACCATGATTTTTTGAAAACGATTTTAATTTTAGTTATCGATGTTTTTTGGTGCGGAAATGCCACTCATTTTGGAGTCAAGGAAACCTGATCAACACGTAAAGCTAAGCGCCAATAAAAATGAACCCTATTGATATAATTAAGCGTAAGAACAATTTTACCAATTATGAATGATAGAACTATTTTAAATGAATAAGAAAACTATGCTTTTTGTTTAAATTTGCAATCAATTTGATATCATAAAAATTAGTTAGATTTCAAAGAGGGTGAAGAGTTCCGTTAGTTCAGAAAAAAAACTAAGCATCTTAAACAAACTTTTAATCTAAATGAACTTTCAACTCTAAAAATAAATCATTGATAGCTTCGTCTTTAGTGCACTATGACAGCAACATGATAGTTGTAGATCTCTTTCAGAGATCTCTAAATAAGAGCCTCACACATATATTTTGAATACATTTAATGTACTTATTTGATTTGTTTCCATATTTTTTCGTGTTTCCTTATTTGGCCTTTTCCTTATTTGGTGCAGAGGTTTGCCTGATCACTAGAAGAGGTTCTGGTGGTCTTTTCTAAAGGTTTTCTTCAACGCAAAATCAATGGAAAAAAATCCGTGCCTTCCAAAAGTGGTTGTAAATAGAAAAGGTCGCTACACAGAGGTGGTCTTCCCTGGAGGTTTCACTGTACTTTATTCAAATTTTATGCTTCAAATTTTTTACTTTAGCGTAGCATTAAACACCCTATCCTACTTTGGATAGCTGATCATGTAATGAAAAAATTTTTTAGAAAGTTTAAAAAAAAGAACAAGTTTACCAACAAATCAATCAAACGCTCTTAAAGGAGCGCACACTTTTAGCTACCTTGCCAAAATGTAAAACATGTGGGTGTAAGACAACGTGATAAAAACCACAACCTTTCCTTCTTTATCCGATATTTACATGACTTGTTTAACTACACTCAGTTGTTTCAATAAAGAAGAAAAAATGCTAAGAGTAGGAAAGAGATAATCATTACGAGGAAAGAGGATGTACTTTTTTTTTCAATTTCGAACATTTTGGCATTCGAAAGTAGGCACTTACCCCATTCGGGACATACTTGTCAAATTATATCTGCCATCAAAAAGAGCACTTCAGAAGTGAAAGGGTCAGGCAACAATCCAAAAAAAAAAAGCTAATGATAGCTTTACGAACGGGATTCGGTGAACAAAGGGCAAATCGATGGGCGGTTTGAAGCGATTATGATGTTAAGTTTGGTATCAGGGTTCAGAGATTACTTGAAAAGTTTGAATTTGAATTTTCAACTCGAACTATTCGTTCAAATATTCTTGAGGCTCTCATTCACTCGAATTTTACTTTCTCTTTTTTAAAACTTGAGTGATATTCTTTTCATTAACATTTTTTATATTCTGTATTTACGCTGTGTTTTACTAAGACCATCCTAATATACAGGATGTATACTAATTATTCAGCCCTAGATCAATACCTCCTAGAAGAGAGAAGGCCTCAGCACGGGTTACCACAAACAAAAATGATATTCTTCAGTAGTCCAACAGCTTATAGCCCGAATGGCCTGATATCTTTCTTATCTTTGAAAAGGCTGACCATCCAATATTATCATCCTTGTAGTGCTTACAGCATAACTCACTCTTGCAACTTAACTTTCAATGAAGTAAACGACACGAATTCGAAGGACTCAGCAGTGATGACTCAGCTCTATGATAGTACCCAAATATAAGGTAAGGTTGAAAGACAAGGAATTTAGTTTAAATGAAATGGTGGTGGTATTTATTCCTCTTGGCCCAGAACAAGGCTAGACCAAGTCCAGGAGACCTTTCACCGACAGAAAATCAAACACCATCTGCGGATCCTCCAAAATAAAATTTTTCTCCAGTCCCATACAAGTCAGCAAGTGATCAGGTGAAGCCTGGTGAGCTCTACATTTTAGGCATACAGGGAACGTCTTTTGACCCTGAACAAATGTTAGCACGCGGGTATGACCAGTGTTAAATGAAATATAATAAAAAAGCTAGAAGATATTTGAAAAAAAGTATTTTAATAAAAATACTAAACAGCGACAAGTATTGAGTAAAGCAAAGTGCGGTGTGCTCTCTGCTTTCGCTTATAGCACTGCGTTTCAATAGGTAAGGCTTAATTTAGCCTATCAAGATTTATTTGAGCTCTGAGGCTCTTCTTCAAATTCAACATGCTTCCATCGAGTCACTTGATTAAATTTTTAAATATTTTAAAACGAAGCGTTCTATTTATGTATCAAATCTGTTGCCACCTTTTTTATATAAATGTTAAACTTTTCTCCGCTGTGATAAAAGTAAACTTATGCGAACCTTACACAAAAAATAACAAATGGTGATATTTTACACAAATATAGCCAAACAGGTGAAAACACTCAAAACATGATAAATCTTACATTTCTTCATGCTGTAATATTAATTTTCTCAAATTTTATTTCGGCTAGCGACCTTTTAGAATTTTTGAATCGCAGAAAGATCTTAATGGTAAAATTAAGCGCAAATTTAAACACAAATTTCAATGATAAAACTTCCTACATTTTCGAGCCTGTTCACACATCTGCTTCATAAACAAAAATAAGCGGAGGGATACACATACCTGCCAACTTTTAATCCCTTCCATTAAGATTTTTCCCAGTGGTATTAAAATGGAATAAAAATTTCCTTTTTAAGCAAAAAAATACGTTGTATTTGAAAAAGCTTAAGCTGCCTACCATGATAGTAACACATATTAATATATATGCTTAATTTTTTTAAGAATAGTGGTGATAAAAGTCATCTAAAAATTTAATTTATAAAAGAAAAAATAGTATATATTTACTACCACTTTAAATGTAAAAATAAAATTTTACGCCAAATGCGTAAAAGTTGGCAGGTATGGATACACCGGAAGTTTTCAAACTTTCTTCCGGTTTCAGGAAGCTTGTTATTGCTTACATTCTGTCAAACATGCATATAAATATATGTCAACAGTTCAGAAACAAAACACATGTTATAGATCGAATTTTTAAAAAAAATTTAAACTCTTAACTACATCTTTAATGAATTTTGTGGACGTAGCTATTACTTACTTAAAACGTGAATTATAATTTGCTAAATCAATTATAAGATATTATTACTTGCTTAAAAAATTCATTTGCTTCAAAAATGTACAAATTGGAAACAAAGGTCGACATGTTTCAAGCACTCAAAAATAGACGCCCATTATCAAGACTTGCCAGACGTTAATGAGAAGAAACGAAAACGATGTGAAATATGAAACAAAGTTGCAAACGAAAAATGGGAAAGTATAAAAGGTGACAACAAAACTAAAACTGCAAAGGTGACAAAACTAGAAGAAAAAAAACCACAGTAGCCGAGGGAGGCAGATCAGGATAAAATATATATAAATTGGAGCCTATCAGTTCCTAATCAGGTAATATCAAACCGCTTCAGTTTCTTGGGATTAATTGTTTAATGCAGCAATATTAATTATGAGTTGCATACTTGTTTTGATGTAAAGATGAAAAAATTCTAAAACAAATTATATGAAAAAATATTTAATCTATTGATTTTAAATTTTTCTTTTTAGCAAAATTGTGGGATGTCGCATTTTTTATCACTCTCTTCCTTCTCCCCCCAAAGCGTGTCATCATAGACTCCTTCTAAACTTTCAAACTATATTTATAAAATTAGCTACATTTGTAAAATCGACATCGAAGTACATTAAAGTGTCATAAAGAACTGCGGATATCACGCTTCTAGCTCTAAAAACAGTACAAAATATGAAGAAAAAATGAATTTTGGAAAATTATTGAAGAGGAATTTGTAGCAAAGTTAGGTGTATGGAAAGATTTATGGGAATGGTGTTGAATTATCGATTTTACTACATATGGATACCTTGGGAAATTAGTGCTTAAAAAACAAAAGATCAAATACTCATTTATTTATTTGCAACTTCCTTCATTGGGACTTGATAATCTTAGGAAAAGGTAACAATCAGTAATCAAAAGATACCTTTATTTTTGACATTCAAACTTCTCTTTGGTTTCGTGCAACAAAAAATGATATCTTGTAACGATTAGTTTCTTTTTTATTTTATTTCCTCTGGGAGGCGTGTTTTTCACCTTAAGGAGCTAAAATGTCACATGGTTTTAATCTCACGGATACAGAATCTCGCATAGATTAAGTTTTGCTACGGCGATTCTTACCAAACAGAATCTCGCATATATTTCATCTTGCGAGGGTGAAATTTTGCAATACAGAATCTTGAATGAATTTAATCTTGCTGGTCAAAATCTTGCAATACAGAATTTTTAATGTCCTGAAAGCAAAATCTCGCTTAAAAAAATTTCGCGTGGATTTAATCTTTTTGGCAAGATTTTGAAACACAGATTTTGTCGCAAACAGAATATCGAGGTATAAAAATTAATATTTTCTTTAATATTAATAATAGCAGATAATAACAGTAAATAACAGATTTGGTTCCCCGAGAATTGATGTCCTAACATGACTATACCCACGCGAGTTTCTGTCCCACAAAATTTTATCTGCTCGAAATTCTGACACAACTCAATTAGTCACCGAAATTCATTCTCGAAAAAAAAACGGCATTCTAAGGTATCCTTTAATTCACTCGACAAAACCCTCATCTCTATTTTAACGAATTCACAATTTTTCTTTCGGTTAGACACAAAGATAGTTCCCATCTCTCAATAGCCTCATTCAAAACGTACATTGCACTTAATCTCAAAAAAGAAAAACAGATCCGGTGTGGTCCCTACAAACTCAACAACACCGTTGATGTAAAACGTTCGAATGACTAAGTCTAGGCCTTTTAGTGTATGTCATCTACAGACTGACGAAAAAGGGTCTTTTCCATCGCTTTCTCCTCGCGTGACGTTGTAAGAGAAGATGCATTCAGAAATTGCTGAAGCGGTGAAATTTTTCATCCTCAAGATGTGGATTGCTCTTAGACATCCTACGCTTAGAAGAAGAAGGAGGAGGAGGAAGAAAAAAAAAGGTGCGGAAGTTAAAGGAAAAGTATATTTAGAAATGAAATCGCTAGACTAAGGATAGCGAATCCCACCGTCGAGAAAGTTCTTAGTGTAGTGACACTTGTTTTTCGTTGAGTCGAATCTAAGGATTTTTAGTTTTGAAAGATTTTTTTTAAGAATGACTTTTATGATGATGTATATCTTTAGTTGATGAATCGTTGTCGGCACTACACTTTTTTTTAATAAATTGTAGCTTATAAAGTAGAATTAAGCGTGTTACTTGATTTAAAATTTTTAAAAAAAAGCAAGTTGCAAGTAGCACTACGAAAATAAACAGCAACAATTTAGCACCGAATTTAAATTTTAATTAATACATTTCATAAAGAAAGCGATTTTTCTAATTTTGCTTTTTTGAACAAGCTAATTAACAAAAACGTTTAATCGCAATCGTCTTCACACAGTTCTATCGATTCACTATCAATTCATCTATCAATTCTCTGTCAATTCACGCAATCGTATTCACACAATTACAATCATATATATTCATATAAATTACGTTGATATGCCAATGCAAGTACACTTTTAAAAATAATTAGAAATAACCAAATTTCTATAGAAATAAAAAAAGAGAAAAAAGTAACATTTTTTTAATTGATTATTTTCTTCGAACAAACCAGTAAAACACCCTATACGATAAATATTTCCAAAACATTTTGATATTTTTCAACTAATACTTTTTTTTTATTTTGTAAACCTAAATTCAAAATTGTTTCAATATAAAAAATATATATTTCTAAAATTTGGCCCTCAATAAACTGTTCTTCTTTCGGTCAACCATTGAAAATAAATACTTTTTTTTTAAAAAAAAAATAAGATTTAGGTTTTACATACGATTTTATAGAGTTTATAAAACATAGTTTCGAAAATAGCGGAACCATACTTCGTGCATATTGTTTTAAAAATAACAGGACCACTTGACGTTCACATGTTGTTTATTATTGCAATAATTAAAACGTTAGAACATTTATATTTATTTTACGCTGTTGAGATTAAAAAAAAAGCAAAATTAAGTACTGAACTATTAATCTTTGAGTGCTACCAAACTAAAACAAATTAACTCTTAAGAAATATTGTCTGCCTCTTATCTGCAATCTCCTATTTCAATACTCAGAAACAAATAATTTAGACTCCATGTTCCCANATCAATTCTCTGTCAATTCACGCAATCGTATTCACACAATTACAATCATATATATTCATATAAATTACGTTGATATGCCAATGCAAGTACACTTTTAAAAATAATTAGAAATAACCAAATTTCTATAGAAATAAAAAAAGAGAAAAAAGTAACATTTTTTTAATTGATTATTTTCTTCGAACAAACCAGTAAAACACCCTATACGATAAATATTTCCAAAACATTTTGATATTTTTCAACTAATACTTTTTTTTATTTTGTAAACCTAAATTCTAAATTGTTTCAATATAAAAAATATAAATTTCTAAAATTTGGTTCTCAATAAAATGTTCTTCTTTTGGTCAACCAATGAAAATAAATACTCTTTTTTTTAAAAAAAAAATAAGATTTAGTTTATACATATGATTTTATAGAGTTTATAAAACATAGTTTCGAAAATAGTGGAACCAGACTTCGTGCATATTGTTTTAAAAATAACAAGCCAACTTGACGTTCACATGTTGTTTATTTTTGCAATAATTAAAAAGTTAGAGCATTTATATTTGTTTCAAGCTGTTGAGATTAAAAAAAGCAAGATTAAGTACTGAACTATTAATCTTTGAGTGCTACCAAACTAACTTTGAGTGCTTTGAACTTTGAAACTTTGAGTGCTAAAACAAATTAACTCTTAAGAAATATTGTCTGCCTCTTATCTGCAATCTCCTATTTCAATACTCAGAAGCAAATAATTTAGACTCCATGCTCCCATAACAAATCATACCTCTGGGGGTACTGAATTGGGAATCGATCGTTCTGGTTCAGGTCAAAATTACGATCTGTGGATGAATGAATGAATGTGTCCACCCTATAAACGGGTTGAGACGTATGCATGTGGCATAAGTCGAATTCTTGGACATAGATGGCGCCACTGAAAACAAGAAAAAGCACACTCCTTTTGCCTTAATGACATAAGATCATAACACAACAACAACAAGTAATTTAGCCTAAAGTTATACCATAGTGCAGTGTTTCCCAAAGTGTGGTACGCGTACCCCCAGGTGTACGAGAACAGTTCAGCGAGGGTACGCTCACTTATGCAAAATATCGTACAACAAACGAAAATTTCAAAAATAATTATTTAAAAATAAAGCTAGCCATGAAAATTTACGATTACGTATTTTTCCATTGGCTATATTTTGCAGAGTTAACAGTTAATAATTAGTATTGTCAACAGCCAGTTGTGATTTTTAACTTTTACTCAATTTTTTTATAGTAAAAAATACATTCATTTTTTAATTAGTGGTACACAGCAATACAAAAAATTTAGAAAGGGTACACAAAAGTCATAAATTTGGGTAACACTGCCATAGTGCAATAATAAAAAGCGGAGAAAAAACTTTTTGTTGTGATAATTAAATCCGACACACACAAAGAAGGAAAAAACTGCAAATGTAATAAGCCGAAACAAGTTATGAAATCAAAAAAAAAATATTAAATTGAAACTAAAAGGCATTTGTCGAATAAAAAAAAATATGGGAATTATGTAAAAATATATGTATTAACTAATGACATGAACACGGATAAAGAAACCCGCATCTTAAAGACAATTCTTTTATCTTCACCGAGTCAAATAAATTCATCTTTATAAGAGCTATTAATATCATTGTTGTCTAACCTTGATATCACTGCCTGTCAATAGTACCGACAGTCTATGCTGATACCACTGTTTTATGGTGTTTTTTTTTATCATTTGAAGTAGTTAAAAAAAATCCGCCTTCTGTTTGACAAATGTCACATTCAAACAAGATTTCCGAAGCTAGCGTAGGAGGGTGTCAAATGTGGAGAATGTAATTCAATACACAATAACGTCAACGTTATATTTGCAACAAGATGAGAAAGACACGCCTTAGTAAATTTTTTCTTATTCTTTAAATAGCAAAAAGGTTTTCACAGCAGAGGTAATCTTCAGGCAGGTAAAAAATGATTTAATGAAATCGAGTTGAAAAATGGTCGCGAAATATGTCGTTAATTTTTTTCATACGTCATAAATTAAACTATCCTATCAAAAACAATTTCAATATGGCAAAAACAGTAAAAGTCTCACAGCACGATGACATTAAAGACGTGTGCAGATTTCAAAAAAATTGTTAGTCTGAGTTTTTGGAGCTACATGAACCATAATATCTCTAAAAAATCTCTTCAAACTTTATAGTGACAAATTGAACCATATTATCATGCAAATAAATTAATTCCTGTTAAATTGAATTATAATATTATATGGTTCAACTTGAATGGAAATCAAATGATGTTAAATTGAACGATATTATCCTGCAAATTAATTCTTGTTAAATTTGATTACATGATTCAACTTGAACGAACTGCCCAAATTGAACCATATCATACAAATTAATAATCTTTAAATTTGGATTTTATGGTTCAACTTGAACGGAAACAAAATGATGCCAATCAGGCAAATTAATTCTTGTTAAATTTGATTACTTGATTCAACTTGAACGAACTGCCCAAATTGAACCATATCATACAAATTAATAATTTTTAAATTTGGATTTTATGGTTCAACTTGAACGGAAACAAAATGATGCCAATCAGGCAAATTAAGTATTGTTAAATTTGATTACTTCATTCAACTTGAACGAACTGCTCAAATTGAACCATATCAGACAAATTAATAATTGTTAAATTTGGATTTTATGGTTCAACTTGAACGGGAAAAAATTATGTCAATCAGGCAAATCAATTCTTGTTAAATTTGATTACTTGATTCAACTTGAACGAACTGCCCAAATTGAACCATATCGGACAAATCAATAATTGTTAAATTTGGATTTTATAGTTCAACTTGAACGGAAAAAAAATTATGCCAATCAGGCAAATTAATTCTTGTTAAATTTGATTACTTGATTCAACTTGAACGAACTGCCCAAATTGAATCATATCATACAAATTAATAATTGTTAAATTTGAATTTTATGGTTCAACTTGAACGGAAACAAAATGATGCCAATCGCGCAAATTAATTATTGTTAAATTTGAACGCATGATTCTATGATTCAACTTGAACGGAATATCAAATTGAACCATATTCTCGGATAAATGAATACTCATTAAATTTTATTTCATTATTCTTCTATTATTTAATTCGAACGGGGACCAAAATAGTGCCAAATTGATCAAAACTATCATGCAAATTGATTTTTGTTAAATTTGATAATAGGATTCTCTAATTAAACTTGAGCGGATTGCCAAATTAAACCATTTTATCTTGAAATTAATTCTAGTTAAATTTAATAATTATAGGATATTAGGATTCTATAGTTCAACTTGAAGGGAAGCCTGGTTCAATTTAACATCTTATTAAGGTTGATGTAATCTTGCGTGATAATATAATTCAAGGTTCAGCCGATTTTTCAATTAGCCCAATACTAAGATAAAAAGAGCACAAAAATTTGCCAAAAAGTGAGTTCTCTATCAGAAAAATCGATCCAACATTGAACTATGGAATCTCTACCTTTCCATGAAAATTTGCCCTACCCTTAAAAAGGAATTAAACTCAATTAATCCGTTCTTGTTCAACTATAGAATCATACAATGAAATTTCAGATGGTTTAATTTGCACTATAATATGGTTCACCTTTGATTCTTATTGAGTACCGCAAATTTGCACATTATTGTGATTCAATGCATTTCATAGATTGTAGCAGTGTATAGTTTAAAAAAATTATATTAATCAAGTTAATAAGTTTTAATTTTTTTTCAAAAAAATTAAGTAAAAGCTAAATATTTTAAATGATTACTATGTTTGCTTAGCAATGCATAAAATTTATATTAGACTTAAAGCTATCAAACACTGAGAGTTAAGTAAGCTCATAAAGGACCATTTATTCACAAGTACGCAAGCAATGTACGTGATTGCAAATCTCAGATCTATCCTTATACTTTCCTCACTGGCATTTTTAAATTATAAATTACCAAATATCAAGTTTTGATTGCTTCTAAGTTTCAAAATTATTGAATTGTTCTATTATTTACGATATTCGGACAGGCAGTCATAAACTGACTTCACTATTTCGCAAAAATTAAAGACAAAGGAAACCAATTCTGAAGGCCAAAGGAATAATAGCTAACATAAATTAGCAAGTCAAGTTTCACGTAAATGCACATTCCACTGATTTAAATCTAAATCAGTTCTGTCTGATCCTAAGGCGAAACCTGTGAATTTATTGACCAGTTTCGTGTAAACACCCACACAAAATGCTCTTGACAATGACCCTTAAGCGTCAAGGTGTTATTTATTTAGAACACACCCACGTGTTCAGGAAAAAAGGGGTAAGATGCCAATAACAATAGTCAGAAGTCTTATCTCTTCGCATAAATTTAAAAACTTTTTAACCGCGTTGTTCTCTTATGTTACTGTATTGATTGTAGTTTCTGTACGATACAAGTTAAAATAAACGTTCGTATTTTAAAAGTCTAAAAATGATGTAATTTGTAACCATAAGAAGTAACTTTATATACTTTAAATAGTATTTTACACTTACAATATACCCGCTGTCCACAATCTATTTCATAAAATTATTTATAATATTATTTGTCACCAAAACCATAATGTGACTTACGATAACTCTTTAAAAAATTATACTTCAACTTAAATTTAAAACTTAAAATATACTATATTCCTTACTCTAAAAATATCGTGATATGCGATATTCCTATAAAAAAATATTACTTAAACTAGATTTGTAATTTTTCACTCATATTTCTATAATAATAATTTGTGACCCGAAAAATATCTAAATATATCATATTGTCTTTAAAAATTATACTGTGAATTAGGTTTAAAATTTTACATTTACTAATTATAACTATGTTTTAATTTTATTTTATAATTTTACAGCCGTCGTTGAACAGCCAACCCAATTTAATGGGTTTACGACTACTAATGTTCAACTCCGTAGCCTTGTAATTTTTAATCCAATCCAGAAGACAAGGCAACTCCTGGATCGAGTATTGGAGAAATTTGCCTTCGATGAGGACTTTTTGATGGAGCTGATCCGCATTTGCGTTACGTGGAGAGGAAGACCACGAGAACCACCCACGGTTAGCCTGACGGCAAGGGGACTCTAACCCATGATCCGTCTGTCACTGAGGATATTTCACGTCAGCACTGTGGGCGGTGCAAGCCAGATGCGGAATTCATATCGACTGGGATACGAACACAGTTCGCCGCAATGGAAGGCGGACGCTCTATCCCCTGAGCCATCGCGGCTCTATTTTTTAATTTGTCAACAGAAAATTGATAATGATATACATTATTTTATTAAAAAATGACTCAAATTGGATCTTATTATACATTTTTACGATCAATCGCCGAATCATAAAGCTATAAATATTCTGATCTAAAATATTTCTTTCAAAAATTTTATTTAAATTTATAAAAAGAACATTTTTTTTAAACAAAACGATTCAATATTTAGCATTTTTTTTCCAAACCGTTATACTTTATATTTAAAGTTGATAAGTTGAATTATAGGATCTTGTAATTCAATTTAAGAAAGATTGATTTGCGTAATAAGATTTAGATTTAAATTATTTCACTATATATTTCTTACTAAACACAAAAACAGGAATGCCGTGATGTAGAACATAAACTAATAAAGCATCGAATTTGACAGGTGCTCAAAACAAAAATATATCACGGTTTCAATAAAATACACAAACAAATAATAAATCTAAGATAAGTAAAGGACGTAGATGAGAAAGAATTATACTTTAACAAGTTCGATGAATTTAATTAATTTCACGTTAATTAACATTCTAACTTGTATGCAGAAACTTAGCTCGAGGTCATAGGTCACGTGTCCGTGTATCAGCGATCATCTTCTTCTCGAGTTGCAAGTACCCAATTATTGATGACGGAGCTTGCCTTTCTGGAGAAATAAAATATATATCATACGATACTCAAGCCACGTTTCGAGAGTTTGGTGAGAAGGTAGTACAGAACGTAATGAAGCATTGGGATGAGCAATATAATCTCACGACAAAAATTGAAATAATTTTAATATTTCAGCTGCCAACTATGATAAAAACTCCCGAATTCATACTTATAGTAGTTTGTGTGATTTCATCAATGAAAGAAAAATTTTAAACTATTACTAAAATTCAATACATAGAGATTTTACACAATTTTGAGGATATCTCTTGAAAATGGTCGAAATTAAAATCTAAGTACTTCCGCGCAGGCAACGGCTGGTACTTTATTAATTGTAAACAACCTTAAATTAAGGGCGGAGTCTGTAGGGCATATACCAATAATTCTAAAACTGGCCATTTTCGATGTACCTTTTCTCAGCATCTAAACAAGATATTGCTTCAGTTTTTTTTTCACAGAATATTTACATATACATGCTTACACTGTGATAACTGTCTAATACATATCTTTGACAGAATTTTTTTTTAAAAATTACGAACTGAGAACTTTTAATATTTTAAAAAGTTTTATCATTTTTAAGTAAAACTCTTTTATAACTCATCTTGGTAACGCTAAAACATTATCACAGCATACAACTGTTATAATCTCAAATATCCCCATAAAATTTCAAACCTATATTCATTAGTAGTTTTTTATAACAGGATCATCGAAAAAGGTAAGTTTTAGCATTATTGATATATGCCCTACCGTCTTCCCTTAAAGAAAACAGTATTTACGGTTAAAGCTTGTAATAAATTAAAAACAATTATGATTCAATAAATATTAAATGCTTTTTTCTTACTTATACATCCGTATCATAAGTTATAACTGTAATTATTTAATCGAACTTTGAAGCACAAATTGCTTTTCGGGGTTAATTATGTGTTAATTAAAACATATAAACGATGGACGAATGTATAAAAAAGTTTTTTTTTCTTAAATTTCTGCTAGTGACCCTGTTAAACCACTTTCAAGTGTTTCATACTACTTCCCATTACGTGTCATTTATATAAAATAAGCTCCAATTTCATCTAGAAAAAGTAAAATTCCTTTCGAATGTTTCGAAGTGATTTCTGTTTTCATCTTTCCTGATATTTCAACACAGTCCAGCAGAACATATTTAATTATCTCGTTTTTGATCAATACAACATTTAGACGCTAAAATAATTGCTTAAAATTTATTTTACTACAAATGTTCAAAATATTTTTTATAACTACATTATTTCAAAACACTATTGAAAATGCATGTATTTATTATTTTTAAAAAATTTAAAAAATTAACTACGTATAAGGGTATGAAAACGAACAAATATAAGTCCTTATTAAAAAATATATCTTCATGATAAATTACTTATTTGAATTATTATCATGATTATTTTTTTTTGCTCTTGAAAAAAAATCAATGAATTAGAACACCTTTAAAGATAGTAAAAAAGTATGATACAATTAAAAATTAAAAGTAATTATGCTTAGCACAGCTTTTTTGAAAAAGAAATTAAAACAGAATCTTTATAGGATGATTTGTTGTTAGTTAACAATAAAATAAAGGGACATAGTTTGGGGACTCTCGAATGGTCAATATATGGACCTTTCTAATTAAAAATAAATTAGTATTATCTACATCACAAGCGTTAAGAATTTTATAACTTTGCTGGAAATTAATCTTAAAAATTGTTAGAAATTTAATCTTAAAATTCTCAAAATGTGGAGCTTCTAAATCAAGATGTTAAAAAAAATTAAATCCTTTCACGCTCTGATATTATTACATTTTTCAATCTTTTTTTTATCGAATGCGTGGTTAAAGCAAATGATCAATTAAACATTTTAGAAGAAAGTAATTTATGTACAACAAATATTTTTCATAAAATAAATTGATAGCCTGTAATAATTTAGCTTTAATAACAGGACGAAGTGCGCATTGCCTAAAGAAAATTTAAAAATATTATATGTTTACATATTATTATGCATATACCTTATTACAAATATTCTCAATATTATACATATACTTATTATTATATATATACAGGGCTTATAACAAACTTTTTTTTTTGTTTAATGTTCATTTTTGTGAATTCTCATATTGTGAAAATAGGGTCCTGTTTATATTTATTTATTTTGTGAAAATCGCTAAACCTATTTATCCGCTAAGACATTTTGTGAATTTGTGAAAATTTTACTCGTGATTTTCTGAATCTAAAATTACCGTGAAGTCTGGTTCTTTCAACGAGAGTCATTTTTTTTCTTTTCATTTTTTTAATTATGTAAAAATAAGATCTTTTTTTTTAATATGTGAAAATAAAGTCTTGTTTTTTATATTATGCGAAAAAAAGATCCTATTTAGCGATTGCGTGAGAAAAAGGTCCTGTTTTATTTATGATGGGGAAACGAGATCCCATTTTTTTTATTGTACGAAAATAAAGTCCTACTTTTTAAATTATGAGGAAAAGGAAATCCAGTTTTTTTTTTTTTTTTTTTTTTTTTTTTTTTTTTTTTTTTTTTTTTTTTTTTTTTTTNTTTTTTTATTTTTTAAGTTTTGAAAATAATGTCCTGTTTTTGCGTATAAAAATTACTAAATCTATACCTTTCAAAGAATTGTATTTTTGAAATTGTGAATTAAATACATGTTTTTCAAGGGAAGAATTTTAAAAGGGTTCATTTTTAAAATAAAAAATATTGTGAATGGTCTATTTTAAAAATTAAATATTTTGTAAAGGCTCTTGTTTAAAAATAAAATATTTTGTGTAGGGTTCGTTTTTACGATAAAATAATTTGTGAAAGGTTCCCCACTGTAAAATATTTTACTGACGATTTATTTTTATGATAAAAAATTTCGTCCATTGTCCGTTAACAGATCCTAACTTCTAAAATAATCCTGCTTTGTCATAATTTTTAAGACAAATTGACAGTGTACTTATTAATAAAGAATAATTAACTATCATCAATTAATATAGAAACTGAATTTGTTGAGCTGCAGCCAAATATTTTCCTGATGCTCTCTTTCGAAAAAAAATGTGCACCACTACTTTAAACCCATTACACATTATGTTTCTTTTAACGAATATTTTCCCCATTGTTTAAATGAAAGGGAAAGCTAAAAGAACATTTTTTTCCTCATGAAAGCCCTCTACCTGGCTAGTAAATCGTGACCGCAAAGTGGGTCACACACTAATTGGAAGTTTCTAAAGTATCGTCATAGGGGGTTTAGAAAAATTCTATTCTTATTTTCGACAGACGATTAACTGTAAAATTGAACTAATCGGTAATCTCATTTAAAACACAGTACTCCATTTAAATTTAAAATGAATGCTCATTTTGTAGGCTTTCTTAAGCAAGGGCTTATATTTCCATTTTATTTACTTAACATTCTTACACACTACATTTCTATTACTTTCTAATAATTCCATGAATACTTTTCACACTTGATTTTACTTTATGTTGCTCTTAAAAACTATTCTTGTTTAATTTAGAACTTTTGCTTCAAACGGACTTTTGCAGAAGCATATCCGACTTATTTAATCTATATGTAGTTTATTCAATCCTTACGTTGTTTATTCAATCCTTACGTTGTTTATTCAATCTTTATGTTGTTTATATCTCTTAGTTAACAAAACATTTTGTTTGATTTTACCTTTTTCAATACATTTTCATTTATTCAGTCAGAGAATAATTTATTTTTCGTTGTTACTAAAATATTTACTTTGAATTGACTTTTTTTAATGCTCATTCACTCCTTGCGTAATTATCAATCAATTCAATCAATCTCCTTATTTTTTCAATTCTTATCCAATTTCCGAATAATTAAAATATTTATTTTTACTGAATCTTTAAAGTGCTTATTCAATCCATATCTACTACTTGTCAGTAAAATAATTGACCGAACCCTTTTAATGCTTATTCAATTCATTCCTTTAATCCTTGGGTATTCATTCTTTTAATTCCTTCATTCCTTTAAAATGTGTGTACTTCACGACTACCAGTAATTGAAATATTTGCTTTTATTGGACATTTTTATTTGTTATTAGACATTTTAATTATTTATATTTAGTAGCTCTTCATTCATGTTCAATTCATTTATAAAAATTCAATTGCTTCACTCATGTTCAATTCATTCAAAAAAAATTCATTTACTTCATTCATGTTCAATTCAGTCATAAAAATTCAGTTCTTGTGCAACTCATATTTCCTAGTTATTTAAAACTTCATATTATATGTAGACTACTACACCCTTGTGCAAATTAATTGAAACAAACTCAATAAATTCAGAAAACTAAGAGAAAATGCTATTTTATTTAAATTTATACAAACTCAAAAATTTTTAGTACATAATATGATCTCCACGACACTTTATTAACATTTGGACACGATTCGGCATGGATTCCACTAATTTTTTACAGTCATTTATAATATTTGTGTCCTTGTACCACACATGAATTAACGCCGTGATTAGCTTCTCCATAGTTGTACAGTCCATATTTAATAGGCGATTCTTGCATATGGCCCAGAGATTCTCAATTGGGTTGATATCCGGAGAGTTCCCTGGCCATTCCAATGTCTCAATTTGATTCTCAGACATGAATTTCTTGACAATTTTGGACGTATGGCAAGGAGCTAAATCCTGTTGAAAAATCCCTGTTCCATCAGGGTATCGTTTCTTCAACTCTGGAACAACTTTTTTACCCAGAATAGTAATGTACTGCTCAGAACGCATCATACCGTCAATAGGCTGCAAAGGTCCAACCTCATTGTAACCGAAACAAACCCAAAACATCTTCTTTAAAATCCACGAAAAAAATTGTTTCAATTAATTTGCAGAAGGGTGTATATGTCTGATGAAGGAATGTTAAATTTTAGAACACAATTTTGAATTTTTGAGGCAATTTTTTTGGCTACAAAAAGTAGTTCGCTGTTGTAAATGTATGCGAAATAATAACGCCTAATGATATTTTCTGCTATTTGGCATAAAGAAATTAAAAAAAAGTGCTTTAAAATTCTCCACTTCGTTACCAAAGCCACCCTTTTAACATTCTAAATTATTTTCAAGTGATTAACATTCATCATTTTATCGCTAATATATATTATATCAAATACAAAATAAAGATTAAGTGATAAAATGAATGAAAGAATTTGGAGACGATTCATTTTCCCAAATATTTATCTTTTACTATCTAGAATAAACTTTTTAATTAAATATCATTTATGTAACTCAAAATGTTCATAACAATGCACATATTTGATTCATAGGTATCATTCACACTATATTCAATGATGACTCGCCATAACTTGTAACAAATTAAAATCGACAATTCCCTGCTACAAACAAACTTCGAATTGGTAAATAACCTGCATTTAAAATCAACAATTTTTCGCCGTCACAAATACATTCCGAATTTTTAAATATCCCATAAGTTTATACTTTTACAATTACTCTGCATGTCAACGAACTCTTCTAAGCCAAGACAAAAAAAAACTGCAGTTCAAATAAATAAAAATTTTGCTTAGTCTGGGTGTCGGAGTTAAAAGTCTCTTGTAATTTCTTAACAGTTATAATAGCACTGAGAGTAAGTATTTTGGGAACAAACCCTGCTGTTGAATACAATTTTCACCCTCAGCCCCTTGTGTTCTACAGATGATCCCCGTTAACGCCCACAGTTTTTGTCAGACCGGTTATTATTATTATTTTTCTTCTTACCTACGTGTCTACCAAGTTTATTTTTAACGTTAATTGCTGAGACAAAAACTAAACGATTCGAAAAAGAAATGTAATCAATCTTTCGTGTTTCAGAAGTAGCCGCGTCTCGCAGTGAAACAGAATGCTTATTTAATAAATTTTAGTAATCGGTATTTGATTTGGAAATATTTTTAAAAATATATAATTAAATTTATTCATTATTTTTAACGAAAAATAATTTATGAACAGCATTTCTCAATGATTTTTTGCCACTCTTACCTTAGCTTTCCTGAAATTCTGCTGCTATAATATGTATAGAGCACAAAAGAGAACACACTGAATAAGTTTCGATTAAAAAGAATTTTAGACTATTATTAAGTAAATTAATAAATAGTTATTTAAAATTATTTTTGCACGGAATTATTGTTAGATAAACAAATTTCATAATTGTAAGCAAAAATTTTTCAATTTGCTTAGAATGTTCTGGAGATATGGAGAAATATTTAAGAAGTTAATCTAACATGAAGGGGTCCAAACTTTCGACCGCTATTCTATCCAAACTATGGGAATCATATTTTCCAGATTGCGATTACCCCCTATATTTTGAAATCGAAATCTGTCACTAAAAAAAGGCTCATTTAGTCATAAAGAGCGCATTTTTTGTGTCCGTCACTTAAAATATCATCAGTATTAATTGATTGCATATTGTCTGCATTGATTGGCATATATTAGATCACCTTTTAAAACCATTAAGACTGAGCCCTAACATGTGAAGATCCGATCACAGAAATAATTAAAGCTATTAAAATTAATTTAAGTTATTCAAAGTTTTTTTTTTTTTTGCTCATACGTGGTGGTCAGTAGTAGTCGAAAATAATATTGTAATGTTTGTAGTGGGAGAAAAATTTTTATCAACGTTGTTTGAAGTAAGTCTTATAATTTGCCAGTTTTAAAGAAATGTGATTGAAAAATAAAATCACATAATTGTTATGAAGTTGGTAGCCTGTAAAGAAAACAAGACAGGCTATCAGTACTTTCTCTAAAAAAATACTATCAGCTTTGTTTTTATAGAAAGTACGCTCTCATGTTGATTTCAAAACTGAAAATATCATGTACAATTATTAATTACAGAATGACTAAGTGCTGAAGTCATAAAAAATTTCGTTAATGCTTCTCACACTATAAATCATATCCCTCAAAAAAATTCATTATTTTTAGGGCCTCACAGAAAAATCACATGGGCTTACATGAACCAAAAAAGTTTGAATATAATTTGTTACTCTGGTTCAGTATCTGGTTATATTTCACTACAGTAAGGTCGTAAAAGGGATTTTTGAGATATTCACATTCGGAATTGAAAAGCTTCAAGCAATATAGCCCCATTTTTAAATTGTTCAGTGTATTTAAAAATGGGGTCCATGTAGCCTTTGAGATATTTTGTGTATTGTATTGTTATGTAAAAAAAATTTGGGCGATTTATAAAGTACCAAACTGCAAACATTCCTAAAAATGTAATCTTTATTAAATCTATGGCATATCATTATATTGCCGCAAGGCCTTGAATTATATAGGAATTATTTTCATCATCTTCGCTTTCTAAAGTACCTTCGATTGCTTGGAAATTTTAAACTTGGACCATTTTTTAATGTTTGCTCTTTGGATTGCTCTAATTGGATCTCAAATTATTTTTTTTTTCTTAAACTATTTAATAGTGAAATGCGTATGGTACTACAGTTAGAATATTGAAAATTAATAGTTTAAATACGAATTCTGTCGGAATTGCTAAATTTCTTCCAACTTCTGGATAAGTTACAAATTGTTTTAACAATTAGGAAGTTTTTGGCGCCAATGCATCAACCCACACAGTTATAAAAAGCATTCATGGAAAACCATTCATCCAAAGAACCGTTAAAACATCGGATGCATCTCAGCGAACCGTGACCTTTAAATCATAAAATTAAAATAAAAGTCTTGAAAGCAAGTAGTTCCACCTGATGATCAAACAAAAAAGAAGAAAAAATCGACCGGCAATTTATTCTTAAGAAACAAATAACGGAGCATTTTCCAGGAATAAAACTAGTACAATACGAAAAGATCTGCAAATGTTACACAATTTGTGTGAAAGAGTTGGCAACGGAGCAGAAAAATACGGCGCCAAACCGCGAGACTCGAAAACAGATTTTCTTTTCATTTAGTTATTTAATTTATTCTACATTCTATTTTAGATCTAAATTCTCTTTAAAAAAGTGCTCTTAAATCCATTTTGTGATGTACATACATCAAGCTATATTTTAACGCCTCATTAAAGAAAGATCCCATAAGCTACTAAATTTGAAAAAGAAAGAAATATGTTCTTATTATAGAATATGTTCTTATATGTTCTTATTATAGTTCTCTTTTTTAGGTTATAATAATAGAGTTTAATCAAGATTAAGGTGTAAGTCGAAAGTTATATTAAAAGTAGCATTTGCAAAAAAAAAAAAAAAGAGAGAGAGAGAACAACCTACGTAAAATATTCGACAAAACAAGATTTTGAGAAGAAACTCTTTTATATAGGAATTCAAATTAACTTTATATGCATATATAATGCTAAGGGGGAACATATTTTTTCGATATAACAAGGTTTTTGAGAAATAGAAGTTCGAGATATCGAGAGTAAACAGTACACTAGTTTTGAGAGATTACTAAGCGAACTGTCCATCCTGGTTGTTACTGGACCATATTTACACACTCATCTAAGCATAATACTGAAATCTTAGTTAAGAAATTTTCTTTTAAATCTTTATTATTTATAAGCATATTCAAAGTATCAGTCATTTTTTCTTATTCCACAAATCCTTATTCTGAATACATCCCTATGTTGTTGTTGTTGACGTATGCCTGCTTAGGCAGAGGGGGTGCGATTGTTCTTGTTTTCCAGTGGGGCCATCTATGGCCAAGAATTAGACTTCTGCCACACCATACGTCGCACTCGTTTATAGGGCAGACCCATTCATACATCCATTCATTCATCCACAGATCGTAATTTTGACCCGAATCAGAGAAAGATCGATCTACAATCCAGTACCCCCAGAGGTATTGATTTGTTATGGGAACATGGAGGACTTTTGCGACTTGACAGATTTAACGTGCATCAGTCACTTTACTACACGGGGGAGTCTTCGGCCGGCAGGGTTTGAACCCACGAACTCTCGGACATGGATCCAGCTCCCTACCGACCAGGCTTTTCCGGCCCCATGCATCCCTATACGTTCCTAATATAAATAACCACCTTTACGTATGATTACAAAAGCTAAGTCATTTTTCAATATATCGTAAAACATTAATATTATTAATCATCACGCTAACAATATTTCAAAAAGTATTCTCATAATATAGCATGAATACTATGTATTCGAACAAACATCACTCATCTCTTTCAACAAGACATATCTTTTAGTGCCGAACTTTCCCAGCAAATATCTAAAGACTTGGAATGTTGCCACTTCTGGATCCATTGCAAGATCTCAAACACCCCTGAAGCATAAGAACTGGCTGTTACAGTTTTCCGAACCTACGATAGCAAGTGTGATTTCATACATGGATACGACCACAACGATAAACATCGAATATACGGTAATTGTAAACATCTAAAATTACGTAATCTTTAGAGAGAATGACCCTCACAAAAAAAAAGGTGTCTTGAGGTTATCAGGGGTAAGAAATTCATATGAGGTCGAAAATGAGCACGTTTGCACCAAAAATAACCTCATCAATAACCCTCAATTTAAACTTCATTTACACCTCATGCAATTAATATCATATATAGCTCAGCAATAATTTTAGTTGAAACCGGATGAAATTATCACACCTCAAATATATTTATCTGCTTGAAGTGTAGTATGTTTTGCACCAAAAATAACCTCATCAATAAACTTCAATTTAAACCTCATTTACACCTAATACAATTAATAATATATATACCTCAGCAATAATTTTAGTTGAAATCGGATGAAATTATTCATACCTCAAATATATTTATTTGCTTGAAGTGCAGCATGTTTTGCACCAAAAATAACCTCATCAATAAACCTCAATTTAAGCATCATTTACACCTAATGCAATTAATATCATATCAACAATAATTTTTGTCAAAACCGGATGAAATTACCACTCCTCAAATATACGAATTTGCTTGAAGTATAGAAAAAAATTACATGTACACCTCAAAAACTATTTTCATCTATTCTAAGGTAGGTATCTATCAGTTTCAAAACAACCTCAAGTGTGAATAAAACTAATTCATACTCCCTAATTATAAACCTTGGGGGAGGATTGATTTTTTAAGGTTGTTTCTAAAGTCAACCTCAAATACATTTCAAAAACACCTTAAATTGTTGTAAAGGGATAAATAACAAATGTGGTTATATTGCAAGCATTATCGATAAAAATAATAATGGAATACGATATTATAGTGAGTATGAAAAATTTCATTAGAATAACGAACAAATTAACTAAGCCATAAGTAGATAGGTAGAATTGGGAATGTATCGCTATCTGTAGTAAATATTGATATTTTCTGACAATATAGCTAGATATTGAAATTCCGATATCACCCAACACAAATGGCTACAGCGTACTCAAAAATCGAAATGGTAAACAAAATCTAGTTTGGTGAGAATTCAAATGCATTAAGTTTCCGCTTGGTAATTCGTATTTTTACAAATGAAAGCTTTGGAACAATAGTCCAGAATTAATGAATTCCACAAAAAAAAGAAAAACATATTGTAATGTCGTAAATATTGCTTGTAATAAAAAAGTATTGTTATGCATAATTAATCATAATAAAAGTGAAGAAAATAGTTTGATAAAGCAATTTACTCTTATATCTCAAGGTCCCATTTATGCAGCATCTAATATGTTATATAAATTAAGAAGTAGCTCATCCTCTTTTCAAGGTCGAAAGCATATTAATGATCCAAATTGCACGTTTGCCAGACCACACTATAAAGCAGATCGAAATTTAAGCAAGCAATAAGTTTATAATCTGGCGCTTTATAACTTAAAATGCGGTGGAGTTAATTAACCCGATGGAGCGAGGCATCAAGATAATTTTTAAATTAAACCTTTTTTGATTTTAGTATAGAATTTTATTAAAGATGCAATTAACAACATTATTTTGACTAACGCGCATCGTTCTCACATAGTGCAATTATTAACTTTCATGAAGGAAACGTTATTCAAATCTCTAAAACGCATTGCTTTCTAAATGAATTGAATTTTTCTTACACGTTTTTGTTTAATGCTAGTTAAATGCCCGTTTTTCGTACTGGGTGTATGCTACCACGTTCTAAATCATGAGAGCTTTAAGCTCCTAATGATGCCACCTTTAAAATATTTTAAAAATAAAATCGAATCATCTATAGTTTAATTTAAAATAATAGCTAATGATAAACCAATCAGAAAATTCCATTTTTTACAAATCTCTTTTGAACGATCTAAAGAAAATTTCGAACGAATTTAAGAATCAGGGAGACTAAAATTGGCCATTGCAGCAGCTGTCCTAATTTCAGGACGATGGAACAAACGGTTCTGGATTTGTAAGAGGAGCACAAACACACTGACAGGAAGAAAACAAACTATACATTTTATTACCACAGATGAACATAATTATTAGTTTTGTGCCGTTTAGCATAGTCCAGCTCATAACACAATACTGATTGTGTAAGAAAGTTCTTAAATTCCCGGAAACTTTATCAAATTTTGTTTAATTTGGTTAAGTTCAATCCATTATTCCTTAAAAATATGTCGTAAGTTCTTAACAGCTGTTTTTAAGTATTATGTTGCAGCTGTTATGATACAATAGAAAATTAAAGATCAAGGCTCAGTAAAATTATATCAGAATGATTCTCATAATAAGGGGAACAGCTGTAACATAACATTCCAATTGCAATAGAACAAGAAATGCAATTCCATTATTAGTGTTTCTCACTGACTGCATCCTATTCTATTAGTTGTTTTTATCTATCGACGTTTTCATTACGACGTTCACGTTTTCATTTCGACGTTACTACTAGGATGTTACAGATAAATCGCGAAGTCTTTATCAATCACATAATGCATTGAAAAAATATGAAAAAGCATTCCGTTTGTTTTATTTAGAACTGTTCGAATATCAATAAAAGTCAGCGATTTTTAACAATTAATTTCAATAGCAAATTTCGCTTGGTGTTTTGTAACAGATCTTTGAAAAAACAAATATAAAATATCAGTTATCTTATAAGAATCTAGAATGTAAAGTAGCACATACTAAATATCAGTTTTCTTACATGAGGCTTGTGATGCCATAATAAGCATTATATTTCCTAGCTTTTAAAATTTCTTTAATTTCTTAAATTTATTTTTTTAATCATTCTTATTCCAGTTTTAATTAAATTAAACTAACTATTTAATTTTATTACATTTTATAAAAAGCTAATATAAATATTTTATTCATTTCTTAACAATCAATGTAACGGCTAACATTCTATTTCAATTCAAATGCAAAACTTATTAATTCACAGTCGCGACTAAATTGAAAATCAAAATCTATTTTTTAACTTTTTGTTTCTCTTACCACAAAAAATGTTTCAGTTGCAGGGTTATACTAATTCTCACGATCCTTTTTGGCGATATTAGCTGTAGCCAAATTATTTTAAATTTAATATTGACTACGGGGGTTGGCTTTCTTTTTTGGCTATTTTATCTTTCGATAAATCGCCAACCATGGATCTCTTCTCGTGGTGCTAACTGTCCGTTGGGAACAATTCACTTTTCTTTTAATTTTAAATTCTTGGCGTTTGGTCGTTAAGACCAAATAAGGCCCTCAGCCCAACCGTTCAATTTTAAATTTTAAATTCTGGATCGGAGGAATGAATTTCAGTTCCCTTTCACGAAGCACCTTTTTGTTTTATGATTTTTAAAATATGGCCCTATTCTTTATAATAAGATTTACAAAGATAACAAATCACTTTTGCTTAAATGATTGTATTTATTTTTCTGGGATAAATATATCTCCTTCATAAACGAAGAAAATGTATCCCATACGACCAAAAATATGCTTTATGCTTCAATGATGCTGCCTCCATTATACACTAAAGATTGGACGGACCCCATAATAAGGTTAATATAAAATGCTTATACAAAATATCTCTTGCATATGTTATCCATATCTTAAATTCACTAGCGAATGAATTTCGATCATTTTTACGTGACACGCGCCTCCATCGGATTTCGAATCTTGAGGTTATCCTATGATAGATATGATGGCCCTCCTTTAAACCACTACCTGAAACGTAACTAGAATTTCTATTTTTATTGTAAATCTCCTTTTACAATTATTTTGTTTCAATTATTAGCAAATGTCCAAAAAAATGCATTTGCATATAAAGAAAAGTCTATAAATGTATCCTGAGCACTACTGATTTCTGTGGAAATAGCGTATGTGAAAGCTTCTAAAAATTAAGGTACTTTTCATGATTGTAAAAACGTCTGTGAAACATATGTTGGATGTGAAAGCTTCCAGAAATTAAGGTACTTTTTATGATTGTAAAAATATCTGTGAAACATATGTTGGATGTGAAAGCTTCTAAAAGTTAAGGTACTTTTTATGACTGAAAAAACGTCCGTGAAACATATGTTGGATGTGAAAGCTTCTAAAAATTAAGGTACTTTTTATGATTGTAAAAACGTCTGTGAAACATATGTTGGATAGATTTGAGCGACATGAGTAGTTGAAAGTAAGATAAGAAGCAAAACATTTTTTTATGAAAAACAATTTTATAGCACTCACCCGCTAGCTGCTGGATAGTTTGACGAAATTCTAATTCCCTTTCATCGATGTAATCCTGTGATTGATTCGCGACAATTTCAGCAGTTTTCATAGTCTGTGTTTCTGAACTATTGTCTTCTATACTGTCCATCCTTCTTTTACTCCACGGATAAGCTCTTCCACCAGGAGCTTCCCGTTTTCGGGGGGTCTCCTGTTGACCCTTGGTTGGTTGCCAAGTAGCCATATTTATTGAAAAAAATCACTTGAGTGTACGATAAACAAAAAAATAAAAAGCACGGAGCTGACTAGTTTTTCACTTCATACTCTCAACAGCAGTTCTCCTTATTTCATCGTGCTTGGAATTAAGTCCAGAACTACCTATAAACAAACAAAGATAGAGTAAAAATCAAGCAGTGGTTAGGAATTTTGGAACGTTTATAAGGTATCTTAATTTAGAGAGATTCTAAAGTATCTAGGAGCAAAGCCAAATTAGAAATAATTGCATAATCAAATTGAATTGTGTTTTAAGATGACGTATTTTTTTTTATTTCAAATTTTGCTTTGAGAAATGAAATACAGGTAATTTTCGTGTAAACAAAACAAAAAATAAAACAGAAACAATTTATCATCCTCACAAGTAGAGTGTGTTACATTTTGGAATTCAGCCACGAGTATCTGTGTTTTGTAAAGTAAACCATGTTTACTTCTTTGTTACCAGTAACGATCTTCAAATACATGTTTAGTTAAGTTGCACAGAGAAGACAGAAATTAACATTTTAAACAATAGATACTTAAGCATTTAACAATCAGTCTGGTGCCTTGTAATAAATTTTTAAAAAATTTAGTTAACTGTAGGCTATTCTTTTCCCCAAAATGTTAACTGGTTGCAATCAAAAATCTTGCTCAAAAACAGGCTTTTTTTGATACTTGATTTAAAAGTTGCTTTAGTCCCTAAATTGCATTTGAAGTTGCTGGAATAAGCTGGCAAACGTAATTGCCTCGAATTTAAAAGTAGGATAGTTGTACATTAAGTGTAATATCATGAAATAAATTGAAAAATTGTTATTAGTTAGTTTACCTGTGCGACCATAATGTAACAAAAAAAAATTCTCAATAATTAGAATCTAAAGGTTTTTATGATCTTGTTCTTATGCAATATCGGATTTTTTTTCTTTCAGTTTAAATTAAAAAGCCCTCTAGGACAAGTTTATCTAAATACTTGTCTTTTGAGTTGCATTAAAAAAGGGGCAACAAATTTGCAATAAAAATTTGAAATTGAATAAATTTTGTTCGTAAATGTATAGTTAAAAACAAAAATTACTGCTACGCGATCATGGATGTAGGATACTAATCGCCAAGAGCTTTCTAGTTATTTTTTGTTTCGTTTTTTTTCTAAATACTTTACATCTTTGTTTAATTTCATCAAAATACTTTGTAAGTTGGAATATTGCAAAGCAAAGAAAACAAAAATTCTCTAAAACGCAAAATAATTTATATATACTTTTTTAAGATATTTTAATAAATTACATTGATGAGGTATTAGTTGTTTTGAAGGATTCTAGAAAATAAAGATTCAAGCGTTTGGGAGCACTTTAGAACGATAGTTTTAACCTTCTGGAGAAATTTGGAGCAATAAATAATTGAGTGCTCATTCTTTTTTGGAATTGGAAAAAGAAATAAAATTTTATCTTGGGCTTCCTACAATTTCAAATAAAATACCTTTTGTGTTGCCTGATGAAACATATTTGATAAAATATAATGATATAAGGTTTATTTTTCAGCGATTTCGAACACATCTAAAATAAATTGAAATCAGATTTCAAAAGTTAATGTTTCAATGATATTCTATCTCATCTTACACTAATGTTTAAACTAATGTTTTCTAAACTAGACTAGAGCACATCTAAGTTTAGAATCAGATTGTAGCAGTTAATACTGCTGTACGATCCCAATTCATCTGAGATGGGTTCAAGGATTCCAAAGTACAGCACTCACATACTTTTTTATTAATTTTGTAATGCCTAAAGTAGCTTACTTTTCTTTTTTAAAAAATGGAGTATTTTATTTTAAAAAGTGCGACATTTTGATAATTATATAGTCTAGGGTTGTTTTTCAAATGCAATTACTATAGGGTTTTATTTTCTAATCAAAATCATTGAAAGAATTTATCAGTAACTAAAAAAATGGAGGAAAAAAAACCTCTAACAAATGTTTGAAAAACTATAACGGTCGCAAACAGAAGATAAGACCTGCTGTTACAGATATCAATTAACATACTGAACGCGTAATTTTACCATTTGGCACAGATAATTACACAAGTCCTAGGCACATGTGGTTCAATATGCAACACTTTTCCTATTAAATACTTCTAATATACTCTAATATAGATTTTTTATGTACTCTATTATATATCTCTATTGTACATCGACTGTATAAACACGAATTACCATCGACTTTTTCTTTATTTTCACTAAAAATAAACAATTTTTGCTTGCATCCAAGATACAATACTCTCCCTTATTATGTACTTCGCTTATGTACCTTTTTTATATATCCTTTTTTATATATCCTCTTTTATATATTCCTCTTTTATATATACCTCTTTTATATGTCCAAATACAATACTCTCCCTTATTATTTACTTCGTATATATACCTTTTTTATATATCCGCTTTTATATATACCTCTTTTATATGTCCAAATACAATACCCTCCCTTATTATTTACTTCGTATATATACCTTTTTTATATATCTCTTTTATATATACCTCTTTTATATGTCCAAATACAATACTCTCCCTTATTATTTACTTCGTATATATACCTTTTTTATATATCCTCTTTTATATCAGGTTGAGTAAAAAGTTTTCCGCCAAAGGGAAATACCTCCGTGCTAGCTGCAGCCATTGCCGTGGTGGTTAACTTTTTTTGAAACGGGCTTTTGTATTTTAAAGCAGAAAGTTGGAACTACACAACTGTGTAATTTGTTTGACAAAACTTTATCATCTTGTGCACCAAAAAATTTCTTAAAATGGAGCTATCACGTTAACAGATCAGACCCATTATGTACTATGAGTTCCGAAATAAACTAAGTGTAACTGAATGCCACAAGAAAATGTGTGAAAGTTTAGGTTTCAATACTGTTTCTTATGAGGATACAGTAAAAGTTTGGTTTCGAAAGTTTAATGCTGGGAATTTTGACATTGAAGATGAACCACGTTCTGGCCGCCCTCTTGAGGTTGATTGTGACCAGTTAAAGCAAATTATTGTTCAAGACAGAAATTTTCAACCCGAACTATTGCGTTAGAGCTTGACATTTGCAAAAAACAATAACAAATACTCTCAAACGCATAAATCTCACAGTTAAGTTTAACCGTTGAGTGACTCGCGAATTGACTGCTGAAGACAAGAGCAAGAGAAAAGCGGCCTGTTTGGTTTTGCTCAGAGATCAAAGAAAAGAGGACGTTCTGGACAGAATTGTGACCTGTGATGAAAAATGGGTATACTACAACAATACTAGCCGTAGAGGAGGGTGGTCAGCATCCGGGGAATCCGCAAGTTCGGTTGCAAGACGAACGCTAACTAACAAGAAGGTCCTTCTCTGTATCTGGTGGTATTGTCGTGGAATTATCTACAAGGAGTACCTTAAAAGCCGGTAGGCTATTAACAGTACAATATACAGCAATATGCTAATCAAAGTTAGCGATGCGATTCGCGAAAAACGAGAAAACGAGCTCAGAAGGAAGGTGATTCTCTTTCATCAAGATAACGCTTGGCCACATGTTAGTGCAATGACCGGCATGACGCTCCACACGTTAGAGTGGGATTTGATGCAACATCCACCATACAGCACAGACATGGCACCTTCGGATTACTATCTGTTTTCAAATCTGCAGCTGCATCTTGATGGCACAATCTTCCGTTCAAATGACGAGGTCATAAATGAGGTCGATTGCTTTCTCTACACGCGCACCCCCCAGTTCTTCGCAGAAGGGAATGAAAAGTTGCCAAAACGTTGGCATACTATTGTTGATTTGAATGGAGATAACTATTCTCATTAGCTTTGCTGATTTTGTATGTGTTTGTCATTTTTCAGGATTTTTTTTTGGCTGAAAACTTTTTACTCAACCCGATATATACCTCTTTTATATGTCCAAATACATTACTCTCCCTTATTATTTACTTCGTATATATACCTTTTTTATATATCCGCTTTTATATATGCCTCTTTTATATGTCCAAATACAATACTCTCCCTTATTATATACTTCGCTTATATACCTTTTTAATGTATCCTCTTTAAAAATATACCTCTTTTATCTAACCAAATACAATAAGTCTCTCTTATTATATACTTCGCTTTTATATCCCTTTTATATATCTATTGTATATCCCTTTTTCTTTATTTACACTAAAAATAAATATTTTTGCCAGTGTCCAAGATACAATATTCTCCCTTGTTCTCCCTTATTCTCTTTTATACCTCTCTTGCATACATCTATTCTAAGTCAATTTTATATCCCTTTTCTTTTTATTAGCACAAAAAATAAATATTTTTGTCATTACAATACTCTATTTTCTCGATTGCATATCCGCGTTTCTTTATTTGCATCAAAAATAAGTATTTTTGGCCAATAGTGCTAAAAGAGTCCTATAAAACTAAACAGC
Organism: Parasteatoda tepidariorum; assembly: GCF_043381705.1. Classification (NCBI taxonomy): domain Eukaryota; kingdom Metazoa; phylum Arthropoda; class Arachnida; order Araneae; family Theridiidae; genus Parasteatoda; species Parasteatoda tepidariorum. The sequence continues at coordinate 53,548,690 of NC_092211.1, forward strand.
GTCATTCACCATCATAATCAATTATAAATTAAGTACAAACAGCGAGGTGGGTCCTTATTCAGGATGGGTTCTATGATGAGAAGAAGAAGAAAGTGTTTTAAATGCACATTTCAATGAGAAACACTTGGCTGAGTTAGAAACTCAGCAAGTCACGGGGCCTGGATTATATCCAAATGATTTTAAGATCAGCCAAGCAATGACGTAATGTTAGGAAATAACCTATATTTCTAAGTTTAAAATAAGCACATTTGTAAACCACAGTGAAAGCTATATTTTCTGCTCGAATCTATTTTGGGAAATTTGGTACTTAAGCGAAACTATCGTGTTCCAACCCTTCAACATCACTCGATGAATATTCGAAAGAAGAGGAACGAAGTTTTTAAAAAAGAAAATCGAATTCGAACAAGCACTTTATGTTTTGATGTGGGTATCTTATTACCTGTAAAAGTAGGTAGACATTTAAATAGCTAATTTAAGAACGACTCCTGTGACGAAATACGAAGTCAAACACGTAACTGGATAAAAATAAATAAACCAAATCATATATGGGAAAATCAACACCTCATCGAGAAAACACACATACAAGGAACGGGTAGGAACTATGAATATAAATTACTTTGTATTACTTTATATTACTTTTATATTACTTTATATTATATTACTTTAATATTACTTTATAATTTACGTTGAACAGCCGACTCATTTTTGGTTTAGGTCTAGCAATATTAAACTGTGATGCCTTGTCATTTTGAACCCAACCCGGAAGACAAAGGAACTCTTGGATTAAGCGTTGAGACAAACTAACTTTTTTATGGAACTATAACGTGCAATTGAGTCATATGGAAAACCAAATCAAGAAAACCACCCACGGTTTGCCCGACGATAAGGATATTTATTTGCATGATGTCTACCAGAGAATATTTTTCGTCAGCATTATGGTCAGTGCAGAGCTGCGATCAGAATTCATTCCGACCAGCCATCTTTGGGATTTGAACCTGGGTCACCTCGTTGGGAGACGTGCGCTCTTTATTCCCTGGGGCACCACGGTTCTGAAAGTAGGTCTTCTGATAAATAGTTAAACAGGTATTTTTAAGATTTCTTTTAATTCTGTGATTTAAAAGAAACGATCTATCAGTCAAGCCTATATCTTAGGGAGAAAATTCAATAGATTACTCTAAAAATATACTATCAGTTATAAAATTTTCAATAAAAGCTCAATGGACAAGAAATATCTAGAAATCAATATATTTTAGCTACAGCCACTTAAAATTGGAGCAATGGTTTAAGAAAACAACAATTTAAAAAAAAAATTTAAAAACTTTATTTCTTTACTTTATAGCACAAATGAAATCTTTTGTACCAGAATGAAAAAAAAATACGACTAAAGAATTTTTAACGTTAAAATTTAAACTCATCTAAATTTTAAGTAGAAAGAAATTTAAATAATACAAGTATTAAATTTTTAACGACACCCACATAAAAAAATTGTCCACTCATACATAATATATCCAATGAAAGATTGGACGTTTTAATTTTCGTAAAAACCATCATTGGGATTCATTTTTTAAAAAATATCGATTATCTTCCAAAACAATATTAACTGTCTGTCATTAAAATACCCTATTTAACATAGCAATATAATAACTAATTATAATAAAGCTCATTCCCAAATTCTTAAATATTCCTAAATTGCAAAACCATTAAAAAAAATCTGGAACAAGACTGCTCGTTTCAAACAAGGTTCAAAAACTGCTAAGATAAGCTGGTTGTTGTTTCTAATACCACTTTTTATTTTATATTTTATATCCATCGTTGAACAGCCGACTCAATTTTCGGGTTTACGACTACTAATGTTCAACTCCGTAGCCTTGTAACTTTGAACCAATCCAGAAGACAAGGAAACTCCTGGATTACTACCCCCAGATGTATTGATTTGCTATAGGATCATGGAGGACTTTGTGACTCGACAGATTTAACATGCACCAGTCACCATTTACTACACGGGGAGTCTTCGGCCGGCTGGGATCGAACCCACGAACTCTTGCCAATATCAGCAAGCCTGTTTGGTGAAACCAAGCGAAATTAAGGTAGAGGGTGCGCTTCTTGTTTTTCAGTCACGCCATCTTTGGCCAATAATACGACTTCAGCCACACACACGTAACAGCCCGTTCATAGGGGGACCTATTCATACATCCTCAGATCATAATTTTGACCTGAACCAGAGAACGAGAGATCTCCAATTCAGTATCCCCAAAGGTATTTATTTGTTATGAGAGCATGGAGGACTTTGTGATCCGACAGATTTAATGCACACCAGTCACCATTTACTACACGGGGGTAATATTCCTTCTTCACATAAGTAAAATCTTTACGCCTCCCACTCATGAACAATAAAGTATCTGACACTTTTCTACAAAAATCAATTTTATTGTAAACGATTACAATCAAAAGTTATGAAAAAAGTAATAAAAGTTTAAGTTTAATAAAGTGATGATGTAATAAAGAGCATTAGAAATTTATTTAATGTAATCGAACATAATCAAACCTAAGCATTACATCGTATTGTAGATCAAAAATTCAAATAACCTAAAACTAAAAGATAGAAATTTCTATTTTAGGAAAGAACTAATAGGAAAATACGTGTAATTTAAATAACGCGTTTAGAACATTTTTGACTAAATTTAAGTTTGAAAGGAAAACTTCTTGATGATATCATAGTAATTATGCCGAAAAGAAAAGTAATTACAGGGAATAAAAAATAACTCTTATTTGAAGCCTGTAATTCATAAAATAATATATATTATTTAGCGAGATTGAAACATGGGCGGAAAAGTTGGTGACTTATTAGTATTTAAGAGTTATAAGAAAATTACAAGTTGATTTTTCGTATGTAATTTAAAATAAATCTGATCCTGTAAACGTAAGGTAAAGGCTTTGCAATTTCAGAATTCAGGATAAAATTTTTAAAAGCGAAAAATAATAATAAAATTTTCTTTTGACAGAAATTATAATACAGTTGTGACATTAACTAAAGTTAAGACTAAACTTAAAATAAGACCTAACGGATTAAAATATAGATGAAATATGCAATCAATTTACTTTAGGAAATATTTGTTTGTTTCAATACGTAAAATAAATATCATGTAAAGACTAGCACATATATATCTTTTTCTGTGAAATCATGACTAATAAAATAATGGAGGTATACATTGTTTGCAAAAACGTAGAAAAAGAAATAAAACTGAATTTCAATAAGGCAAAACATTATTAAAATTTTTATTAAAATTTAATTAAATTTTTGGTTTTTGTACGAGTTTTAATTTTTATCCTAAATAATAAATTACAATTTAAATACTTCCAAAAATAAAAATAAATTTTCTAATCCATGCCGAAAATTAATAATTAAAAAACGATTGAAGCCGTTTTTCATTATAAGCTCATATGAACGTAATTCAAAAAAAAGTGCATACTTTATGATAATATGCTAAGTTAAAGTAAAAAGTTTTTGAATGTAATTTTGAATTTATAGTTTTATTATAATACAAAATATATATTTATTATTTATATTAGTTTTATACATTCTGTACAATATCTCATTTTTTTTTAAAAAAAAAGTAACGATTTTAAATAATTTACTTAAGAATCAACTACGTTCCAATTACGAAACAAACCAGACGTTATTAAAGTAGTTTGTAGTAGTACTTAGTAGTTTTGGTTTTGTTATTAATGTTGAGTTCTAGAATTTAGATCGTAGGTCACAGATGATGGTGGATATTAACAGGTCTTCGCGCCACACTCCCCAATTAATCAAAAATAACAATTAGTAATGTTGAAAAACAATTCATAATAGTATCTTTACTTTGTTGTTCTAATATTTTTTCAGACTCTCATTGAAATGTCAATTAAGAAAATTTAAACACTTTAATTTTTAACTACCGATTCATTACTTAAATATTGTGAAAATGAAACTTTAGAATATCACTATTTTATAGCAGCGAAAGAGTTACAAAATGTAAACTCAAGAATTTTCAAGAAAAATACAGCAATAAATTAAAAATAAACGAATCTAAACCGAGAAATTGCGGAACACAAAAATATTTATGAATAACTTTAACATGATTTGAAATTCTCTTGATGACTTATAAAATACTAACTTAAACTTACTTTTAATCTTAAAAAAGTCATAGACTCTATCAAAATAATGTATGTTTTAAAAAAGTTTTCAATCTGAAATTCCTGCACGGATATCGTGAAAATTAAACATCATTTAGGCAAAAATTAAACATTTATGTATCAAGTTGACCTTTAAATTGGTGGGATTGTCTTTTAATTGATTCAACATTGATTTCTTAGTTATACAAAAAAAGTTATACTTTATATTAAACAAAGTTTTCTTTCTGTCATTTACTTATTATGTATCATTCATTTATGTTTAATTTTTGGGAATATTAACAAATGCAATTAAAAAAATTTGTTCCATATTCCAATCTTTTTCAACCCAAAATTATTTAAAAATTTTCTCACTGTTATGAAACTCTAGATTTACGAAGTACCTATAAATTCTTATTCTGATATATTTGTTCATTTCATAGTGAACTAAAATGAAATCAAAGTTGTAACTATAAAAAAAGTTTCAAAATGCATGGGTAAAAACTAACAAATATTTGATTTTACCCATATATTAACATAGCTCACTTTTTTACCAAATTAGACATTGATAATGATAATTTTTTTATGCTAAAACAATTATAAAACACAAAACAATTTAAAAATAATCACAAATATACCATCACAAGCAAATAAACAAAAGAAAAAAGTTAATATGTTATGTAAAATTGTTTTAATTATTTAATTAAAGATTAAAACTTCATTATATAAAAAACAATTTCAACACTAAATGTGAAGAATTAAATTTTGTCAAATATGAGTTTTTGTTTTCTTTTATAAAAACTTACTAATGTTTTTTCCTAAAATTCAAAATTAGGAAATAACTGTAAATTCAAGATCAGGATTATTTAACTTCAATTAAATTCAGAAGTGATTTTAATACATTCTAGTAAAAATCTAAAAACGACCAAATACTCATGTGGACATTTGTAATGCTATTAAAAATTGCATTCTTCATTACCAATTCAACATTAGATTTTTTGGGTAATTTGTTTTGTAGATTTTATATAAAAAATGTGTTATGAAACATAATAGAGTCTATTTTGTTTAAAAAGATTAAATAAATGTATAGTTCAAAATATTATGCAATTTATCTAATTTACTAAACACGGGAATCGATTAACGTGAATTTTCTGAATAAATTTAAATTTTTTCTAATTTAATTTATTTTCTAATTTAACAATAGTTTTTTGTGCTTTCTATGATTAATGTATTAATATGAATATGTAATAGAATTCGAGCACAAAAGCAGAATTGATCTAAGATAAAAAGGTGAAAATTATGTCTAATTTTCACATTTTTATTAAATTATTCACACTTTTATTATATTTAAATTATACCTAATTATATATTTTATGAGAAAGAAAGAATGAAAGATATCTTACAAATTTCAAAACCGTGAAGTGCATCTTAAAGCCAATCTAAAAAACCATTTAAAATTTAAAAACTATACAAAAATTGTTAACTTTCACACTATATTGGAATCCTTAAAAGAAAATGAAACTCTTACATGAAATACGAAAGTAATATTTGATAACTGTAGCTAATTACTATTTCAAAAACACTACGTAACTTTATTCAAATTCTGTCCGCGGACAAAACAAGGAAAGAATCAAAATAAATCACATGTCGCAATCCCTCCAGTTGTTATAGCTTCTATCGTTGCTATGACAACGGATGGACTAAAGTTTTATAAGAAAGTTTGGAAACTTACCTACTGACAATCAATACCGGCTCTCTAATATCATGAATTTTTTTTTACACTTTTAAGTTCCGTTAGGTTGGATAGCTCAAGAAGAACTGAAACATTTTCTATTCTGTAATACTAAGCTCAGCAGACACCGAAATTTCGGAACGCCAACGAAAATTTGTGCTACTATTTTTGTTGTTGACATTAATGACACTTTGATATGCACGCCATCTACCGCAACTTTAGAAAACTATTTGTTATAATTTTACTAACTTGTATTTTCGTTAATTTTTTTTTAAATACAAATTTATTCAAAATTTTATAGTTTACGTTAAAAAAATATTTACGTGATTTTTGAGAAAATTTTCTCAATTGTTTGTGATTTATTTCGTCTTTGTTAATAAAGAAAATATTTATTTACTGACAATATATAACTACACATATTTTTATTTAATTTTAAATTATTTCTTAAACTGAAATAAGAAATTAAAACAGTAAAAGTAAAAAGCTCAACTCAGTAGGGTTGAGAAAATAAAAAATTATAGAAAATAAAAAGAAGGTATAGAGATAATTAAAAATTATAAAAGACAAGGAATTAAAAATTTTAGTAAAAAATTGGGAACGATATCCTAATGCTTTTTTTTTTATTAAATTCAATAAAATTATAGTAAAGAAATTAGGAATAACATCCCAATATCCTTTCTAAGTAAAATAAAATTATGGTAAATAAATATAAATCCCTAAAAATATAAATATAAATCCCTTAAAACATAAATATAAATCCCTTAGAAAACGAAAAAAAGAATTAAGATCATAAAAATTAATCAAAATTATAGTAAATTAATGTCAGGATGTTGAAATTGAAAATATAGAAAATAAAAAGAGCTAGAATTATAAAAAATTAAAAAAGTTATGGTAAATAAATATCAGTTGCTGAAATTAAAAATTATAAAAAATTAAAAAAGAAATGGAAATTTTAAAAAATGAAATAGAGATATAGTAAATGCGTATCAGGATGCTGATATTAAAAATTATAATAAATCAAAAAGGAATAAAATAATTAATAATTAAATATAATTATAGTACATAAAGTGTTAAAAATAAGAAGAAGAAAATGAATAATTAAAAAATAATGAAAAAAATAAATAATTAAAATTAATGAAATTAAGGTATTAAATTAAATAAAAGACAAAAGCAAAAATGGATTTATCTAAAATTTTTAAAAAAATTTTTTTTAGTAAATGGTTTAACTGTAAGTTGCTCGACTTTAATCGAAGTTCTCGGGCTACCAAAGAAGAGAATCATTCCCTTTGCAGAAATTCGAAATTGAAATGGTTGTCTGCGGATTATCCACAGGGATGTTTCCCAGACCGTCGCCAATAGCCAATTGTGCAGCTCCAGAGCGAGGAAAATAAAGTACTACAAGAAAAATTGGACACTAAAAAACGTAGAGGGAATTCACATAACTATCATTATTATTACATTCACGCTGGAACGAACATAGTTTTCGTTATCCAAATGATAACTTTCATGCACAACAGATGTTCCCAGAAAAAAAGAAAAGTATGGAGAATTTGAAAAACATTTAGAGTGGGGAAGAAAAGTTGCAAGAATTTTTTTAACATTTTGATTCACTTTATACATGTAGAAATATCCACATTTATAGAACTTTCGTTAAAGAAGATTTTCTTTAAGTTTCATAAAGTATCCTAAAACGTGAATCTCTAAATAAACATAACTTTTTTTCTACGGATTTGGATTTCTGATCCTCAAAAAACGGCGATTAGCCTCATTTTGGGAAATATGATCCGTTTAATTTGAACAAGAGAGAGGTCCAATTATTTTACCTCTTAATGTTAAGTTTTCTTCTCGATTATTTTTTTTTATTCTATATTACATTATTTTATAATCATCGTTGAACAGCCGGCCTAATGTACAACTCCGAAATCTTGTAATTTTGAACCCAATCCAGAAAACAAGGGATCTGTATGTGGTGTGTGCGGAATTCGTATCGACCAGCCAACGGTTGGATTCGAACCCGGTTCACATCATTGAAATGTGAACGCTCTATCACCTGAGCCAACACGGCTCTTCCTGATTATTTCACCATTTCACCGTTTTTAAGTGAGTAGAAAAAAAGTTTGTCAACAATTATAAAATTCGATTATCCAAAAATAATTCCAATCAAAAAATTATTTCTAATAATTATTTATTATTTTAATTCAAAACGGTTTAATAATATTTTGAATTATGAGTGGAAATTTTACCATTGATGCCACATTGGATCGAAATAAAATTCTTTAGTTTATATCTGAAAAATTTTCTATTCTTGTGAGGTCCGTTTTAATAAGTTCTTCAAACGACTAATGTAACAATAATTATTCAGAAACAGTTCAAAAAGTTAAAAATTACAATAGTAATAATAAGTATACCTTTATCGAACTTATTATTACGATAGTAATTATAAGTATACCTTTATTGAACTTCTTATTACAATATTAATAATAAGTATACCTTTCTCGAACTTATTAATACAATAGCAATAATAAGTATACCTTCATTTTTTCGAATCAAATGATATATGGTTCCTGAAAAAAATATTTCGAAAAAATGCCTTATTGTTTCGCTCAATATAGTCAGGAAAACAATATTTGATCTGATGCATTTCACAGAAATTATATTTTTTCGAACAATGGATAATTTCAAAATACATTTCCAGCGAAAGATTAGAAACGCAAATCGTTGTATATTACATACGAATGGTTACAGAAAAAAAGTTACATGTTCCTTCCCCCCAATTAAAAAAACACTCTATTTAATATAAGGTAGATACTGAACAGTGTTTTTAGTAATAATTAGACAATGGTTGTAATTAAGTTGCTGTCATCAATTCTAGTATTTATAACATTTTCAGTAAGTAGTATTACATTTTTGTAGTATTTTTATTACTTTTAATAATATGAAATTTCGCTTTTTTTTAAGTAAAAAATCACGCTTTTTAATAGAAAACACATATTTGCTGTTGACTTATTTTAATGCAAAAAAAGATCACCTTGAATAACCTGTGATCTAATGATCGGATCTTCATGTTCTAGGGGGTAACCTCAAATTTGCTATTAATTAGTACAGATAATATTTTAAGTCACGGAATCAAAAACTAAAACGTACTTTCTCTGAATAAACAAACCTTTTTTCGACGTATTGGGATTTCTGATTCCTAAAGTAAAAAAGGTAGCCGCAATCTGGGAAATATGGTCTCATTAGTTAGCTCAGGAGAGTGGACCAAAGTTAGGTTTCCTTAATGTTAATTTTACTTTCTGCGTACTTCGCCTTATTTTCAGCGAATTTAAACAATTTTACACGCAATTATTAAATTTATTTATCCAAAGATGATTTCATGAAAAAAATAACTTTTAGTAAACATTAACTATTTTTTATTATTCTACTTAATAATAGTCGAAAAAATTTAGAATTGCGATGTATAAAGTTTTTGTACAATATTTTACATGGTAAAATACAAAATTTGAGTTGATCAGCCGAATATTTTCTAAGAAATCGAATTTTAAAAATACGTACTATTGAAGTACGTACTATGAAAAAGTAAACCTAAATGCAATATATTTCGAAAAATTAGGTATAACATTGTAAAGAAAAAAATAAATTTTCTACAACAAATCAGATACAATACCTCACATTCAAGAAAATTGATGCTATTAATAGAACATTTTATTCTTTTCACATCTGAGCAGGTGAAGAGTAAATATAGCAATTGAAATTTCAATCCTTCCCGACTAGCTAGAGAGCTTAAATCTCCATGGGAGCTATGTTTGAATCATTTTCTGATCAGAATATCTTGTAATATTATCCATTAGGGAATTTATCGTCAATCAAAATCTCACCCGCTTTCCGGTTAACTAGAGTCATCAAAGCTGTAACACAGCTTTATCCCAAAGGTCAATCATAAGTTTCGATTAGTATCTAAATGCTAGAAGCAGAGTTTGCCGTAATCTCACTGTCGGACATTTAAAGTGGATCAAGCTCTTACCAACTTGTTTGGCAGCTTAAATTTCAACAGGAATATAACTATATTCAATCAAAATAGAGACCAATTTCCCACTAGCTAGAGTTATGAAATATCCGCTAGAGTTTTGAACCTGATGACAATATAATATTTTTTTATTTTCTAAGCACTACAAGCAGAATTTGTCGCTATATTATCTCTACCACAAATTTATATAAGCAATCTAAATCTCTTTCAGCAAATTTCAAATGGATTACTGTGCTTAATGCCAATTATAAGTAATTATTGCTACTTCAATGGTGCAAGCAAAACTTTTTTGTCATTTTATAGCCACGACTTTTCAACTTAAGTAAACTTACAAGACAAAAAACTAAATAAAAAATTTTGGAAAAAACTTTAATTTTAAAGTAGACAAAAGGAGAAAATAACTTCATTTATGTCAAAACATTACATAGGAACTTAAGATGCAATATTTTCGTAATAAACTGAAAATTCCTCTCACATCTTTCGAAAGTCTTCTTTTTCTCAGTGGCTCGACAGACGTGGGTGGCACCTAGCCTTCTCCAGATGTTTTAACGTAATAGTGATTGAAATTTTTCGCGTTGGCAACGCGAGAAAAGAAACTTCCTCGGCTTGTGTGATCTCATTAAAACCATAGAGCATTTAATTTTCATCAATTTTTGAGAATTATGATGCGAGCTGAAAAAATAAAAAGAATAAAACTTATAAACAATTATCAATAATATATTGCACTCAAAATCTAATTTTCGAACTGTTTTTAAAATATTTTTTTTAAAATAAAGATCACTCAAAATAATCCTAAATATCTCATATATGCTTTCCCAAAATTTTAACTCTTAATTTTTTTGCAGACTGCACATGCACAAGATTGCGAACATGGTAAGTTCCTGTCTTTCGAATAGTATTTTGAATAGTTAGAAATGTTCCATGTGTAATACAATATTTAATTTTAATAAATTTAAAAGTTGAGATAGGAAAAGAAAAGTGATAAGATACAAATAAAAATCCCATGATTCATTTTTATAATGAAACAGTTTTTTTGATAAGAGGCAATAGTATTGTAAATGAGTTAAAATGCATAGCTTTTGACACTAAAAAGATTTTCCAAAAAGAGCTTGACTGGCGTTACCCGTAAGACTAACCTAATTGTTTACACCTCAGTATTACTACTATTTTTTTAGCATGTGCTGTGAAGCTCAAAAAGCGTTAGCTAGTCGTGGTGGCTCAGGGGATAAGGCATTCGCCTTCCAATGAGATGACAGGGTTCGAATCCCAGCGATGGCTGGCCCGTACGAATTCCGCACCCGGCTGACACCGATCACAATTCTGACGTAAAATATCCTCAGTGGTAGATGGGATCATGGGTTTAGAGAACCCTCGCCGTCAGGCTAACCGTGGCAGGTTTTCGCAGTTTTCCTTTTAATATTTTAACACGGAATTTGTTGCACATATTTCGTTTCTTACTGGTATAAAATTTAAGTCAAGTAACTTTGCTCCTTTACCATTACAATTTTATCTTCAAAGTTATTTCTTAAATTCATATTTAATTTTAATAACTGTAAAAACTCTGCAAGTAATTTTCACTAAAAGTATTGTTAAGAAATGGCCTAAAAAGTTCATTTTTAACATTGGTTTAAAATTTAAATTATTATTCTACATTCATCACTTCAATGACACACGTTTTCTGAACAAAGCTTTTCGGGAAATTCATTTTAAAAGTAAATATGTTACAGTGAATGGCCGAAATCAGGAGAATGTCGACTTTCACCGGTGAATGTCAACAATCACACATTCCCTTTGGTAAATATACGAAATATTTGTTGTATCCAATTTATCTTAATCTATTCGTTTATGTCATTATATTTATTCTATATTTTAATATCTCCTGAGGATAGATTGGGAGAAACATTAGTGTTCGGAGTACCATTTAAATGTATACTGGGCAGTGGCACTGAACCTTAAAAATACATCAGTGTAGGGTATACCGGGCAAATGTATACTGGGCAGTGGCCCCTAACTGGACCTCATATAAAATTTCGGACATTTACCAAATCGACTCTGTGATTGTCAACATTCACCGGTGGAAGCCAACAACCACCGATTTCGGTCATTCACAGTAACAAATATAGATTATAAAAAGGAACTATACTTAACTGCAAAATTTAAAAAAGGTAATTATATTATTTACCGTTTATTGCCAAACGGTGACTAAATACCTTTCTCATGAAGTGTTGCAAAAACGGTAATATCATGCGATTACTGTATAATGTAATAAAGGAACAGCACTTTTACTTCTTAGCCTTTAATTTTGACTCAATACTCAAAATCGAAAACGTAATAATGACAGAATAATTTTAGACAGCCACGATGAATAAATATCACTAGTGAACCTGGTAGATGAAATCCCTTTGCACTGCAGAGGGCGATGCAAATTATTTTAATCTATCTTATTTTTTAAAAGCAAACAAAGAATGAGGAAGATTTTCTGAAATTCTTCTTTTAAAAGAACTCCAAACTTGATTTTAATAAAAACTGTGAAACTAAACTGAGCAAATACCGTAGAGGATAGAAAGTAAGGAAAAAATGTTTTCTGTAATTTGTTATCTGTTAAAATTAAAAAAAATTATTCTGTTAATTTAACTGTATAGAGATTTAATCCATTTTTTTTTAAGAATCATTGTATAAAATTCTAATTAAACAAGATAAAGTTATTTTTTATGTCCTAATATCCTTTTTAATATCCTAAAGCTAATTTTTAAGGTCCTAATATTTTGCAAATTTTTTACTTAAATTTTGTGACTTGATGTGTTGTTTGTAGCTGATTTTTACTGTTAGTTTGAGCAACTGATTTTTTAACGACCGATTATGCTATTTTTTTCACATATTTAAGGTTAACCCCTCGAAACTTAGTATGAAACCTTGAATTTTAAAAAGTGATATTCCAATCAGTAGATCAAAAGCTATTAAAGTCTTCTGTTTCTTTTTTTTTTTTGCGCACTGTATTAGAGTAATTGTGTTTTGTTTCCTAGATGAATCCGAAGCTATGCAGACATTAGCTAAGCTGGCGAAAACTGATATGTTTTTGAGAATATCTGTATATGTAAGGAGACTTTACTCATTTAAAGAACATTGCACTAAAATATAATGCTGTATATACCAACGAGCGCTGAGGGCTCCGGGGATAGAGCGTTCACCTTCCAGTGAGATGAACCGGATTCGAATCCCAGCGATGGATGATGGATACGCATCCGGCTTGCATCCACCACAGTGCTGACATAAAATATCCTCAATCGTAGACGGGTCATTTTTTGATTCCCCTTGCCGTCATGCTAACAGTGGGAGGTTTTCGTGGTTTTCCTCCCTATGTAACGCAAATGAGGGTTAGTTTCATCAAAAAGTTCTCCATGAAGGCAAATTTCTCCCAATACTTGATCCAGGAGTTCCCTTGTCTTCTGGACTGAATTCAAAATTGCAGATTACGGAGTTGAACATTAGTAGTCGTAAACCCAAAAATATTGGGTCGGCTATTCAACGATGGTTATAAAATATGTACTTGCAGAGCCGTGATGGCTCCGAGGATAGAGAGTTCGCCGTACAATGAGGTGAACCGGGCTCGAATCCCAGCGATATTTGGTCGATACAAATTCCGCACCCGGCTTGCGCTGACCACAGTGCTGGCATAAAAATATCCTCAATGGTAGACGGATCATAGGTTAGAGTTCCCTTACCTTTGGGGTAACCGTGAGAGGTATTCATGGTTTTTCCTCTCCATGTAATGCACATGCGGGCTAATTCCATCAAAAAGTCCTCTACGAAGGCAAATTTCTCTCAATACTTGATCCAGAAGCTCCCTTGTTTTCTGGATTAGATTCAAAATTACAAGGCTATGAAATTCAACTTTGGTAGCAGTAAACTCGTCTAAAATAAAATATATACTTGATGTGCAACATTTTTTTATTCAATTCTAAGACACTTGAATTGTTCTCAGTCGCATAATTTGTTAACTGTTATTTTGGATCAAAATAATCATCAAATGTTGTCTTTTTGCTTTCTTATGAAGTTTTGAATTAATTAATAATGTTGGTAGGCATTATTAGTATTAAATATTTACGTCGCTCTAGAACAACCTAATGAGTTATTGGCGACGGTCTTGCTGGTATTGGCAAGGGCATTAGTAACAACAGCACCCAACAATTGTCCACTTTCAATAAATAAAAAACATACTCATAAGTTTTTAAAACCAATTTAAATAGAAATTATCATAAATGTAGGTTACATTTTCAAATTTTTAGTACATATTTGTAAAATACAGCTTTCATTTTTGATATTTTCCATGCAACTTGTGATTTGGCTGTACTACTGTCTTATTTTTAGACGATCGAAATTACGTAATACAATTTAATAGACTTCTTATTCTTTTTAGAGTTATGAGTTTCGGCCGTTCCAAAAATGGCCCGAAAAGCAAGATCTCATTACACCAGATAAGCGATTTAGTAAGTAATTATTTTATAAGATGTTATTTAAACACCACCACTAATGTACATTTTTATAATACTAATCGAAGACAAACAAGTGAGGAAATAGGTAGATAACAGATCACAAAAACAGATTTTGACATAGATCACAAATTATTCTTACAATGAGGAATGAGGAATAAAACGTGATCAATTAATTCGAAAAACTCTACAATCTATCAAAGCAAATAAGTTGAACTATTTCATTTGTTGTGAATGAGTTCGTCACTTATAAACATTTTTTTTGACAAGGTATCAAAAAATTTCATTGATAGATTGCGTTAAAAAGTTTATTAAGGATTTTTGGAATGTCTCTTTTTTCTGATGAAATAAAAATGTCTAAGCTGAAGTCACTTCTGGTATCTACCTACCAAAGACTGAAAAAAGGAGGCTCCACTTGACATTTAAAAACGTGTATAAAATTTAAAAGGAGCTCGCCTCCGCATGCTGATGCTACCATCTAGTGACAATAACAAAAATAAAAGTTTTGGCGCATCTCCTTTCAAAAATAAAACTTGCAGTCATTCGACACCGAAAACATTAAAATATTTTTTTACATTTTCAATAGGGGAGGAGCATAGTACATAAAAAGAAAATTTTATAGTATAGTAGAGCAATGTCTTCGATTGCAATAAGTTGAATTGCTATTTTATATTTTTATTCTTGAAAATTAATTTCAAATTGATAGGAAGTTTTTTTTTTTAATTTTATCATTTATTTATTTATTTACTTATTTATTTGAACAGAAAAAGTGGAAAAAAGGAAGTCACTCCAAAGAACAAAGATAATTAAATTTTACAAAATCGTAAGTATACTTTTATCAAAATATTATTCTTTATACCAACCCTTACGAAAAAAACAAGGTGTTTTTGAGGTTGCCAGATGTAAGAAACTCACCAGAGGTAGAAAACGAGGTTATGTTTTACACCAAAAACAACCTCATTCATAAACCTCAATTTCAATCTCATTTTCACCTTATAAAATCAACATAGCTCAGCGATACTTTTAGTTGAGATAGAGTGAAATTACTCACACCTCAAATATACTTATTTGCTTGAAGTGCAGAAAAAAGTTACCTGCACACCTAAAAAACAACCTCCCTCAGCTGATTGCTCTACAGTAGGTTTCGAACCTTCAAACTACCTTAAATATGAATAAAACAACTTCATACACCTTGATTTATACATCTTGGGAGGTTGATTTTGTAATGCTGTTTTTGAAGTCAATCTCAATATAACCTTAATGCCTTGAAACAACCTCAAATAAACTTCAAAAAAACAATTAATTCTCGAGAAGTAATTGTTTTTTTGAAGTTTATTTGAGGTTGCTCGAACAATCGTTCGAATTCTTTATACTTAAGAGTAAAGACCCTATTCTCTGTCACCTAGCAATGACCTATTAGTTTGGTATTTCCAAATTTCTGAAAAAACTAATTATATTTATGACATAATCCGATAATTCATCTTGATATCATTATAATGTTATAAGAAAAAGAAACTTATATCACAAATAAACTTTGTTTGTTTTCATGAGAATATTAATAAATATTTAGAACACCTCAGCTGTGTACACTAAAAATGGCACATTTTTTACTCATTCCAACATAATATTTTTTTTCTGCATGTTGAAGCAAATGAAATGTTTTTTAGACATACAAAACCATTTCATAATTAATTTCACTAAGTGATTCTTTTAATTAAAATATAAAAATAATTTTAATTAGAGTTTAAAAGGCTCAGGCAACATTATGAGTATAATAAATGCCTTTCAACAAGTAAGCATGCAAACAGACCTGTTGGTTTTATTGTTCACGCCGCCTTTCATTTCTATCCGACAAATAAACTGGTCCTTGATTATTCGCTATAGCAGCGCCATCTGGGGAGAAAAACCAGTTCCATGTCTTTACCCTTCTTTTCTCAGTTGTATAAGAATGTGCTACGATATTTTCCCCTTGCTTAATGCTTTTCGCATTTACCTATCGAAATTTTTTTTTTAATTTCCAAAGTTTTCTTTTAGGACTATATTCAACGCAGTTTTCAGTTCCATAAATTTTCCTAACTTAAAAGTTTTCAATATCTACTTGAAAATCAAGACAGAAACTAACATACTTCCTTCTCCTATGACTCTCCACACGCTAACGGTGAAAGCATGCGAAGTGTTACCATAGACAGAGAGTTCTGCAGTTCGCCTCCTGTACCCCATTTCGATCGCCAATTTTAACCTATTTACAAAGATTTTAATACTGTCAAAGTATTTATTGTGAAGAACTTTCTACATTTTAACTGTAAGTTATTTATATGTTATAGGTTTTCAGAATTGACAATTATGGCGGAATGTTTAACGACAAAAGAACTACCTTTGTTTTTAAAGATAAACATCAAAGTAAGTACATAGATAAAGGCTATTACTTTTTGTGCCTAATGTATATTTTTGGCTTTCGATTATTTTCCTAGGCGTTTCCATATTATATCAGATCTCTACTAAGTTCTTGAATTAAACTTAATATAGCAGTCTCCTAGAGACAAAACATTTTTTCAACTTAGGGATGATAGTCACTGGATGCTAAGCTCAAATTATAGGGTGTGTGATTATGTTTCACAGAAACTATCTCATAAGAGCGATGGTTAAAAGGCGAAAAAGTGAAAAGTGAGATTTTTATGCTTTTCAAGGACTTCCGAGGAGTTGATATGACAGGGGCATCAAACAAAGAAGCGATAAAGGACGAAAATAGATAAATATTCAATTTTTAAAATGACATAATATTGCAGAAAATGAATGACTTTTTTTGTATTTCATATACTTTTCAGATTGCACTTCAAGATTCAATTTCTAGTGATGTTAAGTTATTTATTTATTTATTTTTAGATTCAAAGATAAAGAAACTAGATCATGTACATTCCCAAGAAAAAACCGCTACTTTAAACATCAAGTTCAAAGGTTCAAAAAATGTAGACAAAGATTTGCAATTGCAGGTAGAGTAAATTAATCATTAAAATAAAGATGGTGTTCCGTATTGACCACTCTTAAATATGAAGTTTCCTCATAGAAAATCGTTGTAAAAAAAAGTTGCAAATTACTATTTAAGCCAGGGGAAAAAACGCTATTGAAATCTAACTTATCACTACTAAGAAAGACGGAATTGAAAGAAAAAAAATCCTGTTTGATCGCCGGAGGAAACGAGAGTTAAATGGAGGTTGTTTAGAACACCCCCAATTTTCATAACGCATCCAAACTGGTTTGGGACGTTTTTCCTTTTTTTTTAAGACATCTGTTTGTGACTCGAAACATTTTGTTCCTTCGTTACTTACACATTAACTTACAATTTTTTTTGTTCCTAGTCAAAAATGGAGTAAAAATCATATTTTTTCAAAAAAATTGAAAAAATTTATTAAGGGGGGTAGTAAGGGGGTAATAAACATATTTTTCAAAACAATTTTAATACACAGCATCGGAAACTTTTCCAATAGTACAAAACATTTTAACAAAAATTATTTTTCAGAAAAAAAAAAAGAATTCTTCACATTAGAAGTCTCATTTAAACAAATCTTTCTCTAAACCAGGCGAATTATTATCGACATGAATCACACATCTAATGTGAGATTTTAAAAAAAAAAAATAGGAAATTGATTGTTACATTTGATTCAACAAAAAAATTTTACACATATATATTAGAATTTGAGTACCCAAAACCCTTTATAAATTGTTTCACGTGCCTTAATAAAATATGCAACTGAGGTGGTGATTACTAAACACCCTATATTTAAACTAGCAGCAAAAAATACGCGTCATTGATTGCAGTTTTTAACCTCCCAAACAAACACTAGTTACGAATACATTAACTTTATTTTCTTCAAAAACAGTTAATATATTCACAACTTGTGTTATAGAGTAATTTTCTAAGTTTTCGAACAATACTATTTAACAATGCATCTCACTATTAGTTCAATGAGCTGTACAAATTTTTGGCTATAATATGTTAATTAAATAATTCATTTCTTGATATGCAAGATAACACTGATGTATTTTTTGTGCAGTTTCATATAGGTTCCAAGAAGAAAAAGGTAAAGAATGTACACGAATTCTACTACGGCAATCATAGTAAAGGTAAATTACAATCCATTATTACAGTTTTAATCTTCACTACATATTTTTTTTTCCTTACAGTAAACCAAGTCAACTTTTCCTCTTTGATAAGACTGCTAGGGCAACTTTGCCTTACTTTTACAGTCTGACATGCGACCGAGAACATAGCCGATAGCTTTTAAACAGCAGCGTCATCTGTTAATAATCTTGGTCATTGATTTTGCTTAATAGTGGGAAAAAATTTCGGGTTCCTTACATTTTGTTTTAACAATAGTTTTTAAACGTTGATTATGTTTGAAACATCCAGTGATTATTAAACAAAATCGGGTACTAAAGCATCTTTTTCTTGAATAAATATTATTTTTCATTAACTGATTCGTAATCTTGATTTTCAAAATATGGAGGGTAGTTGCAATTTAAATAAAGTGTCACCAAAAGCTCATTCAGAGAGTTTGGTATTTTTCTTATCTTAAAAACAATATTGAATCTTGTTTATTTCAGATGATGGAAAGGATGCTTTTTAATAGAATAATTTATTCTAGATAGGAAGAAAAAAATTAATTACTGCAACGATTCATTAGTTTTAATTTATTGTTCAAAGCAACATATCTAAAAGCTCATTGGTTGATTCCTAAGCTGTAGAAATGGAATTTTTTTGCAAGGATAAGGGGAAAAAAGCATCATTCTTTTAAATGGTTTACTTCAGATGATGGAAAGGATTCTTTTTTAATAAAATAAGCTTTCTAAATAGAATACGTTTTTCTAAATAGAAAGAAAAAAATTAATTATTGCAACGATTCATTAGTTTTAATTTATTGTTCAAAGCAACGTACCTAAAAGCTCATCGGTTAATTCCTAAGCTGTAGAAATGGAATTTTTTTGCAAGGATAATGGAAAAAAGCATCATTCTTTTAAATGGTTTATTTCAGATGATGGAAAGGATACTTTTTTAATAGAATAAGTTATTCTAAATAGAATAAGTTTTTCTAAATAGAAAGAAAAAAATTTATTATTGCAACGATTCATTAGTTTTAATTTATTGTTCAAAGCAACGTACGAGGGTTGCTATTTATATTTCTGGCCTAATAATGAAAAAACAAATATGTAGGATCGAAATTGGTTTTATTGTTTTTCAAAATATTCTCCATGATGATCAATACACTTTTGCATGCGTTTGAACCAATTTTCAAAGCACTTTTTCCAGTCCGATTGAGGTAACTCCAAAACATGCGTTTTGAATGCATCAACCGCTTCTTCGGGGGTCGNAAATCCTCCTCACAGCTTGATTCACTTTGGATAGTATTTATTATATTACGTGTTTTTTTTTTCTAATCATATTCGAAATCAAGTCATGCATTTTGCAGATATATTTGATGCGTGAAACCCAATATGTTCTACAGTTTAAGGGTGTAGATAATTAAAGTGCTGTTTGAACATAGTACTCCTTATGTTGCTTATTATGAAGAGCTGTTTGGACATAGTACCCTTTATGTTGCATATTATGAAGAGTTGTTTGGACATAGTACCCTTTATGTTGCATATTGTGAAGAGCTGCTTGGACATAGTAACCTTTATATTGCGTATTATAAAGAGCTGTTTGGATATGTGTAGAAAAATGCTATTCTCGTTGAAGGTCGTTGGAAGTGCTGTTTGAGCAAAAATAACAGAATATTTTTGTTGTATGTTATTAAAAAAGCGGTTTGAAGGTGAAAAATATCTTGCTTGTTGAATATCATTGAAGTGTTGTTTGAACGAAAGCAGGGCAAAAATGGTGTGGGAAACTCAATATGTTTCACAGATAGAGGATGAGTGTAAGTAATCTACTGCTTATTTTTATTTTATAACCATCGCTGAATAGCTGACCCAATTTAGAGTTTACGGCTACTAATGTTCAACTCCGTAGCCCTTGTTATTTTGAATCCAGTAGAGAAGACCAGGAAACTTTCGGATCGAATATTGGGCGAAATTTGCCATTATGGAGGACTTTCTGATGGAACTAACCCGCATTTGCGTTGCATGGAGAGGAAGACCTCGAGAACCTCCCACGATTAACCTGACGGCAAGGGGACTCTAACCTATGATTCGTCTACTACTGAGGATATTTAACAGCAGCACTGTGGTCGGTGCAAACCGGTAGCAGAATTCGTATAAACCAGCCATGGCTGGGATTTGAACCCGGTTCACCTCATTGGGAGGCCACCTGGGTGAGAGCCAGGTATCCTAACCACTAGACCAAGTAAGAGAGGAAGTTTAAAAAAATTAAAATTGATAGGAAAATACTATTTTTGATATATATATATATATATATATATATATATGCATTTTGAAACAAATGAAATGTTTTTCAGACATACCAAACCATTTCATAATTAATTTCACTAAGTAATTCTTTTAATTAAAATATAAAAATAATTTGAATTAGCGTATAAAAGACTCAGGTAACATTATGAGTATAATAAATGCCTTTCAACAAGTAAGCATGCAAACAGACCTGTTGGTTTTATTGTTCAGCCCCTTTCATTTCTATTCGACAAATAAACTGGTTTTTGATTATTCGCTATAGCAGCGCCATCTGGGGAGAAGACCAGTTCCATGTCTTTACCCTTCTCTTCTCAGTTGTATAAGAATGTGCTACGATATTTTCCCCTTGCTTAATGCTTTTCACATTTACCTGTCGAAAATATGTCTTACTTTATTTCCAAAATTTTCTTTTAGAACAATATTCAACGTAGTTTTCAGTTCCATATATTTTCCTAACTTAAAAGTTTTTAATCTCTATTTGAAAATCAAGACAGAAACTAACATACTTCCTTCTCCTCTGACTCTCCACGCGCAAATGGGGAAAGCGTGCAAAGTGTTACCATATAGGTAGAGAGTTCTGCTCTACGCCACCTATACCCCATTTCGATCACCAATTTTAACCTCCATTTTACAAAGATTCTAACATTGACAAAGTATTTATTGAGACGAACTTTCTACATTTTAACTGGAAGTTATTAATATGTTTTAGGTTTTCAGAATTGACAATTATGGTGGAATGTTTAACGACAAAAAAACTACCTTTGTTTTTAAAGATAAACATCAAAGTAAGTACACAGATGATGGCCCTTACTTTTTGTGATAATGTATATTTTTGCCTTTCGATGATTTTCCTAGACATTTCCATATCATATCAGATCTCTACTAAGTTCTTGAATTAAACCTAATATTCTATGTCATCGCAATCTCCTAGAGACAAAAATTTTTTTCAACTTAGGGATGGTAGTCAATGGATGCTAAGCTCAAATGGTAGGGTGTGTGTTTATGTTTCACAGAAACTATCTCAGAAGAGCGATGGTTAACAGGCGAAAAAGTGAAAGGTGAGATTTTTATGCTTTTCAAGGACATTCCGAGGAGTTGGTATGACAGGGGCATCAAACAAAGAAGCGATAATGGACGGAAATAGATTAATATTCAATTTTTAAAATGATATAATAGTGCAGAAAATGAATTAATTTTCGTGTATTTCAAATACTTTTCAGATTGCTCTCCCGTATTCAATTCTATTCTAGTGAACATATTCTAGTGATGTTATTCTAGATTCATATTCCAGTGATGTTAAGTTATTTATTTATTCATTTTCAGATTCACAGATAAAGAAACTAGATCATGTGCATTCCCAAGAAAAAACCGCTACTTTAAACATCAAGTTCAAAGGTTCAAAAAATGTAGACAAAGATTTGCAGTTACAGGTAGAGTAAATTAATCATAAAAATAAAGAGGGTGTTCCGTATTGACTACTCTTAAATATAAAGTTTCCTTACACAAAAACTTTGTAAAACAAACATGCACACTAGAAGTTGCAAATTACTATTAAAGCCAGGAAAAAAAAAAAACGCCATCGAAATCTAACATATCACTACAAAGAAAGACGGAATTAGAAAAAAAATCCTGTTTGATCGCCGGAGGAAACGAGAGTTAAATAGAGGTTGTTTGAAACACCCCCAAGTTTCATAACGCATCCAAACTGGTTTGGGACGTTTTTCCGTTGTTTTTAAGATGCTTGTTTGTGACTCGAAACATTTTGTTCCTTCATTACTTACAGAATAACTTAAAAAAATTTTTTGTTCCTAGTCAAAAATGGAGTGTAAATCATATTTTTTCACTTCATTTTTGACTAGGAATTAAAAAAAATCATTAAGGAAGGTGGTAAAGGGGTAAGAAACTCGACATGAACCACACATCTAATGTGAGATTTTAAAAAGAGTAGGAAATTGATTGTTACATTTAATTTAACAAAAAAAAATTATATATATATATATATATATATTAAAGTTCTTGAGTACCCAAAACCCTTTATAAATTGTTTCACGTGCCTTAATAAAATATGCATCTGAGGTGGTAATTATTAAACACTCTATATTTAAACTAGCAACAAAAAATACGCGTAATTAATTGCAGTTTTTAACCTCCCAAACAAACACTAGTTACGAATATATTAACTTTATTTTCTTCAAAAAAAGTTAATATATTCGCAGCTTGTGTTAATTAGAGTAATTTTCTACTTTTTTTAACAATACTATTTAACAATACATCCATTATTAGTTCAATGAGCAGTACAAATTTTTGGCTATAAAATGCTAATTAAATTATTAATTTCTTGATATGCAAGATAACACTGATGTATTTTTTGTGCAGTTTCATATAGGTTCCAAGAAGAAAAAAGTAAAGAATGTGCACAAATTCTACTACGGCAATCATAGTCAAGGTAAATTACAATCCATTATTACAGTTTCAATCTTCACTACATATTTTTTTTTTTTTTTTTTTACCTTGCATTAAACCAAGTCAATTTTTTCTCTTTGATAAAACTGTAGGGCAACTTTGCCTTACTTTTACAGTCTGACATGCAACCGAGAACATTGCTGATAGTTTTTAGACAGCAGCGTCATCTGTTAATAATATTGGTTATTGATTTTGCTTAATAGTGGGGAAAAATTTCAGGTTCCTTTCGTTTTGTTTTAACTATAGTTTTTAAACGTTGATTATGTTTAAAACATCCAGTGATTATTAAACAAAATCGAGTACTAAAGCATCTTTTTCTTGAATAAATAATATTTTTCATCAACTGATTTGTAATCTTGGTTTTCAAAATATGGTGGGTAGTTGCAATTTAAATGAAGTGTCACTAATAGCTCATTCAGAGAGTTTGGTATTTTTCTTATCTTAAAAAAAATATTGAATCTTGTTTATTTCAGATGATGGAAAGGATGATTTTTAATAGAATAATTTATTCTAGATAGAAAGAAAAAAATTAATTATTGCAACGATTCATTAGTTTTAATTTATTGTTTAAAGCAACATATCTAAAAGCTCATTGGTTGATTCCTAAGCTGTAGAAATGGAATTCTTTTGCAAAGATAATGGAAAAAAGCATCACTCTTTTAATAGTTTATTTCAGATTGTGGAAAGGATGCTTTTTTAATAGAATAAGTTATTCTAAATAGAAGGAAAAAAAATTATTTTTGCAACGATTCATTAGTTTTCATTGTTCAAAGCAACGTACCTAAAAGTTCATCGGTTGATTCCTAAGCTGTAGAAATGGAATTCTTTTGCAAAGATGATGGGAAAAAACCTCATTATTTTGATGGTTTACTTCAGATGATGGAAAGGATGCTTTTTTAATAGAATAAGTTATTCTAAATAAAATAAGTTATTCTAAATAGAAAGAAAAAATTAATTTTTGCAACGATTCATTAGTTTTCATTGTTCAAGACAACGTACCTAAAAGCTCATCGGTTGATTCCTAAGCTGTAAAAATGGAATTCTTTTGCAAAGATGATGGGAAAAAGCATCATTATTTTAATGATTTATTTCAGATGATGGAAAAGACGCTTTCTTAATAGAACCTGGTCTCGAAATGGGATATGGAGAACCTTTAACATATCACATCTTTGTAAGTTACTATTTTACACTGAATAAAACACATAAAATATTCATAATTTTTACGTAATTTTTTATATAAATTACAATTTTCAGATGTATTTCAAAAACAATGCTCCTGGAGAAGAACCAAATATTAAAGGTAAATAATTTTTTTTGTCAGAATTATAGTAGTTTTTTTCTCCCCAAATTTCGGTAATAAAATTGACAACTCTCAGTTCTGGAGGTGCAAAGTATCTAAATTATAAATTCCATGAACACAGAATTTTGCTTAAATATCGAAACTTGTTAATTCTACAAATTTAAAGTTCTTGAATTAAAATTTGAAGAAAGGAGAAATATTTAGCTCGTCAAAAAGGCCTTAATCTTCAATTAGTTTCATTTTCACAGATAATTACGAAATTGTACAAGAATCGCAAACATAACATTGCCGAAACTAAATTTTAGATAACTTTATTGAATGATCTACACATTTTACAAAACTTAATCTATCATTCTTTAACTTTCAAATACATCTCATAAAATTCGATGATAAATTTTTGCAGAAGTCTGATGTATAGTGTGTATGAATTCAAAGGAATTATCTCAAACTGATGCGGAAAGATACATTTCAATAAGTTGCATAAAAAGAAGGATTAATGTCAATATTGTTAGAAAATCTATTTTGTTGCTCTCTCTATGTATATGCTTCTTGTTTTGAAAATGAGCGCAGTGTTAGAGAGGTCGACATGCGTCGGCTTTTTCCCCTATTTTAAGCAGCTTAATGAAGTTATTTTTGAAGTGTTTAAAAATTAATTTATGTAATTTCAAAAGTTGTAAGATCCCTTTTAGGTAGTTTAAACTTAAGTTATTATCACTAAATTATTATACAGAGTGTTCAGTAAGCACTGCTCTTCATTATACATTTTTATAATGCTTCTTAAAAATGAAGTACGAAAAGAAACACGAAAAGGGCTCGATAGTTAATGTCTGAATAAGGAAAAAAACATCGAAATTGAACGGGACAACAAAACTTCAAAACCTGTTTGATTGCAAGATGAAACAAGAGTTGAAAGCCAAACTAATTTTGAAGTTTCTTATTTCGCCTTCCGTTACACTCAACAGATTTTGATATCACTTTATTTTTTCCTCACTTGTATAGTAATTTGCAATCCCAAATGTGTTCTTTTTTTTTTACTTCAATTTTAAGCACATTTTTAAAATATATATATTGAAAGCAGTGATTATAAAACACCCTACATTATGATTGAAATTCTTGAAATCATGACACTTATAATTTATTTAAAAATCATAACTAGCATTATTGTGTTAAAACCCATTCACTGTTTTGCTTTGCTTTCGTATTATGTAAAAATTAGCATGCACTGTAAATTTGAAAATTGTTAATTAGAACGTTTAATGAATTTTACAGCCGATAATGATGTTAATAAAGCCTTAAAAGAAATAATAAAGTCTTCAGACCCTGTAAAAGCAGACGGAAGCTTTAGGTGGGAAAGAACGGTATATATTCAAATCTTCTTTTATTTCATTGTTAATTATACAATGTATTCTGATGTTTCTATTATAATGTGTCAAATTTCTAACAGAAATTATAACTCAGGGCTCGAAAATTTCAAAATTTACATGTCCAGTCTACAAAACACATAACTGGATGAAACTTCAACGTAGCCAAACATCTTTTTCGTAATTACATAAACAGAAACATATGGGTGTTGTGTCCATGTCCAAGAGGTCGTGAATTCGGTCGAAGACTCTCCCTGTAGTAAATGATGACTGGTGCATGGTAAATCTGTCGGGTCACAAAGCCCTCCAAGTTTCCATAATAAATACCTCTATAGAATCGGTGATTGATCGTTCTCTGGTTCAGGTCAAAATAACTATCTGTGGATGAATGTGTGAATGGGTCCGCCCTATAAACTAGCAGTGACATGTGTGTGGCAGAAGTCATATTCTTGGCCATAGATGGCACCACCTAAAAACAAAAAACGCACCCTCTGCCTTAAATTCGCTTGGTTTCACCAAACAGGCTTGCTGGTTTTGGTAAATAGCATTAGAAACAACAACACGAAAACACATAAATGTTTTATGAATCCATCGAATAAAATAAATATAACCTACAGTAATACATTGTTTTAAGCAATAAGTTAGAGAACAATTAGGCATTATTGATAACGAAATATTATTCACAATGAAGCATTTGATGGAATTGTTTTGTACGAATAAACATTGAAAAGCACGAATAATCTATTTTCTTTAAAATTATGAGGGGCGCTTAATTGGTATTTTACGCTAACTGATCACATATTTACGGTCAGTACGGGCATGCAATAGTAAAAAATACTTTTATATATCCCGGGCATGTCGGCTGCATAATTTTCAAAACCTAGTACAAGCAATAAAACAGTTTAGCTTTATAACTACTTCGCACATGGAATTTTCCGTAATAATCGTCTTTAATACATAATTTTTGAATCCCTGCCAAATAAAAGATTCAAATTTTCAAGTGATTGCAAATTAATGTGTAAGCAAGAAAAAAAATGAAGAAAAACTTAATAAAAACTTGACGAGTCATGAACGAGAGGCATCTAAAATCAAGAGACACTTAGTTTTCTAAATAAACAGAAATCAGTTAAAAGGAGATCATTAGGGAGATCAACAATTTTATTTTGATAATCATATTAGTTAGGTATTTCAATTCCAAACCAAGTGATATGCATATGTATATCAGCATACCCCCCCCCCCNTCCCCCAATTGTCCAAATAGTTCATTTCTTTTATTTTGTCAGAATATTGTTATTTTCCCGTAATTCGATCTATAGTTTGTCTACAGTAAGAACTCCTCTAGCCATTCGTATGGACCCGGGGCAGTGACTATGGTAACAAGATAAAACTATTTCAAATAGGGGTGTGGGGTCGCTGCGAGAGAAAAGGAATCTTTTTCTTTGGTCTATAATGTTAACCCTAGAGTGACCCTCTTTGAAATGCGCTATTCTTGTTTTCATAGCAGCAGATGGCCTCGGATTTTGGAGAGGGGAGTTCTTACTGTAGACAAACTATATTAAAGTCGTAATTTATATTTTTATTGAAAAAGAAAAACTGGTCGTGAAAGGGTTAAGTCAATTTCGTCTTTGAGACTTTCCCAAATTTTAGAAGATCTCTACTGCCCCTCAAGCTCAAGGAACGTGGTGGGAAAGGGGATGAAGTCTCTGTGCCGCTGATTCTAAATGCATTTTTGAAAATTTTCCTTTCTCTTAACATTTATATGTAGTTACTTCAAACTGTTTTGAACTACCACAAACTATTACACTCCAGTTAGAAATAAATACATATTTTTTTCATAACTATTACAGGAAAAGGCAATACGTAATGTCCGCAACAGTCTTTGTGATTTCCTAAAAGCGTGGATTAAACCCTCCTCTTCAACTAAAAATAAAGGTAAGTAATTCTTCTTAAAAAACTAGATAACACATATCGGAGGCTAATTAAAATATCCGGCTCCTTGCTAATGTCGGTAACATTTTGCATACAGAACAATTAGCCAGACTTAGAAGTAAAGTCTCCAGTATTTTCATTTAATTAATTACGTATATACAAGTGAGATACTACAATGTGTCTTAAATTTTCAACGGATCTGAAAATACTAGTGACTTCGCAAAATGTCAGCGGTTTGCAAAGATCCTGATTATTTAATTAGCCTACGACATACCAGGGTTGTTTTTTTAAAATAGGGCCGTTTTGTTGCGTGCAAAAATAGGTGACGCTTGCTTCGCAGCGAGTGCTTGTGCCATGTCCCGGCTTTCCTTGGGAACAACTGTGCTCAGTTGCAGCTGTATAGGTCAGTTCTATGTCTATAAAATGTTCATCTATTTTGCGCACTGTACTTATTCTTTCTATGTTTTCAGTTAACATCGATTTTTATAGAGCTGTGCAATACGTTTTAACAAATCCTAATTCAATCTTTACGCATACACCTGGTAAAGAGGATTTATTTGGACTCGTAAGTATATCTGTCAATCAGTTCTGTATTTCCAAATGATTTTTGTATTGTTATGAGCTCTTGCATATTTGTGTGCGCTTTATTTTAAATAATAGCCTAACAAAATGTTAAATCAAGGTTCGTTGAAAGCTTTTTACAAAGGCACCGGTGTAATGTTGACTTATTTTTTTTTTCTCTTAATGATGCCAATATTAATTAATTAGTACTTTTACTTTTAGCTTTATTTTTAGTTTTGATTTAAACTTGCGAGTTATTCGTATCTGTTCCCTTAAGCGAACCCATTTATAATCTATAATATGATATACACCATTCCAGTAGTTGGCCCAAACTAAATCCTTCCAGAACTTTCTGGAGGGTCTTCCTGGCATAGCGGCATCGCTATTCCGTCAAACTTTCTGTATAGCGTAGACACAGCGGTTGAAATTCCGTCATTAATCTGCATGTACCTTTGTGCTGTTCTTCTCTATTCTGTGCTATACGTTCTTACAGTTCAAACTGGATCATTTTCAATACTAATTCAGGTGAATATCACAAATAAAGAGGGTAAAAAAAATTCGACAATTACCTGTGATCGAAAGGGGATCACAATTTTTTTTAAAATTGATTTTGAAAATCAAAGAAATTTCAATGATAAACTATTTCTCTTAGATCTAACTGCAAATAAGCTCAAATTACTTTTAACGCAGGCAGGAAGTGAGCCGCGATTGAAAGACTTTACCTCTAAACAGAAAAAGACACCAGTGTTTCATGCTGTGTTTATTCACTATACATTAATAAGTAACGCTGCCATCCCCGAAATTTCTATGTTATATTTACATACATATATTTATATACATATATTTATATACATATATTTACATACCTATAACATTTCTCTTATTAATGAAAATTTATACATTTGAGTAATTTAATGATGAATTACATTTTTTTTTAAATTTAATTATAAAAATAATAATCTAAAAATTTGCTTAAAAAAAAAAAGACTGTGTCCGACTGTATTGACTGGGCTGCCAACCAATCTCTATTCACAAGCGCAATCCCATTACTGCACGATGCGGGAGCTTTTGCCTGCTCCGTTTCCGGCCTGGGCCGGTTCGCTCCGCCTTAGACGACCTGGTAACTCCGGACTCCTCCGTTTCCACCATATCGACATCGTGCTTAACGCGGACGCCTGATCAACATAGAAGAGCGGAGGACAGAACTCCCAACCTCAAGCCGTCCTACAGCCTAGACCTCCAAGCAGCTGGATTACAAGACCACGCCACTAGTCCCGGTCGACAGGTAGAAAACACATGAGCTTTATAAAGTTGTGTTTCTGAATTTCACTCTAGAACATCGCCATCTATCGTCATTTATTGTAGTGATTGTTTCGTTTGTTCTTATTCATTGAAAAATAAAGTGCGTGACTTTTTTTAGCGGCATCAAAATCAGTATATTTATATGTATATGGCAAAAAAACATTTCATTAAGCCAATGTTGTGTGAAAAGGATAATTTAATTATAAACATAGTTACAAAAGGCAAGGAAATAGATTTTTTTATGTTAGATTCTTAGATCAATAATGAAACAACATAAATCAACTGAGTTGGTAAACAATTTTATGTTTATGAAAAATTATCTACTATAACGGAATTTACTGATATTATTATGATTTTTTTTTTCTTTTGCTTTCCCAACAATAACAAAAAAGACTCATATTTTTAGAGGTAAAACCAAACACTTAATATTAGTAATAACGCCAAATTTTTCTAATTCCCTTCATTCTTTCTATTTTTTTTTCTTATTGAAGAGACTGGACGGGTAAATTTGGCTATAAAACAGAAATTAACAATATACCAGTTCAGTGAAACGAATTTTAAAACAAACAAAAGCTTCATATT
This sequence comes from Parasteatoda tepidariorum, assembly GCF_043381705.1. Taxonomy (NCBI): domain Eukaryota; kingdom Metazoa; phylum Arthropoda; class Arachnida; order Araneae; family Theridiidae; genus Parasteatoda; species Parasteatoda tepidariorum. Next base: position 53,578,985 of record NC_092211.1, read on the forward strand.
TTTTTAATCTATATAGGACACAAGTAAATAATTAAATAATATGAAGATAATAAAACTCTTTCCATTTTCAGGAGCTAGGCAACTTCGATTTTTCTCCCGACAAATTTATGACCAATGCTCATTCCAGTAAGTTTCCTATTTTTTAAATTTCCACTTGAAATGCTTGCACAAGTTCAAAATGACAATATTGCTTTTATGAAAAACGTTTTCTTTAGACTTTTTCTTTCTTATAAATGTTAAAGCAGCTAGCCACAAAGGACGGTTAGTTAATAATAAATTAAGATGTCAATAAGACAGCATTTTTGTTGAGAGCAGTTACCCGCTTTACTCATAGAGCTGTAATAGAAGTAGAGCAAGCGAACTGTTATATTTCTCTATTTATCTTTACCCTGAACTTCATAGTCCTTTCTGTCACGTGACACTTCTCCTTCGCCAATTTTGTCGGAGAAAGGTGGACAGTGCCAGAAAAAAAATGAATTCTCTTTTCTGGTGAGAAATGATTTTAGACATGTCAATAGGAGTCGAAAAAAATGTGTATAATAAAGAGCTGGCGAATTTATTGAAGAACAAATAATTAAGTGTAAAACTTCCCACCTAATTTATCAAATAGTGCTGTAATAATCTTTCAGGGCAGCTTTTCCTTCTGAAAAAATGTATTATATAAATTAAACTCGAAGCAAGCTTTTGAAATTACAAAATATTGAATAATTTATTCTTTCAAAAAGCATTATAGAGAGTAAAAAGATACACTGTAAATAAACGAAACAGGAAATAAGAAACAAAAATATCGCCAAAACTTTGCATAGATCTTTTTAGAAGTAAAATTTTAAAAAAATAATAATTATATTATAGATAGAGTAATTCTATATAATCATTTCTTTATGGTTAAATTGTTTTCTCATATATTTACTAATAAATAGTTTAAATGGTGTAAATTTTAATGAATGAATAAAATGCAATAAATGGAGATTAGTGTGATGTTTTATGGAAAAGATGCAAGTACATTAAGCTCATAAGTTCATTTATATAGTAAATAATGTAATTGTAATTCCAGAAAGTGATAAAATTACTTTTCAGTGAAACGTAAACGACTTTCCTTTAACAAATTATTCTTTACATCCAAATGTACTACAGCAAAAGACAACATTTTAAGATTTTTTTTTATCGTTAAAATTCGTACATCGATTTTCTTCCATTGAAATAACAAGGAGAAACGGAAAGTAGAAAATTTCCCCAACGAACCGCTCACTACTCACGTGATTTTATTATTAAGACAAAAATCCTCCTGCAGTGCCGCTCTACATATGGTTATAGCTCTATAATATTATTAGTATGTTGCAAAAATGATTAACCAAAATCGAGAAAATAAATTTAAAGATGTGTTACAATATGAAACTGTTGCATGAACCATACATAGAAAAAATGGTTTCGATATACATAAAAATTTTAAAGAAAAAAATTACCGCTTCGTTCATTCGTACTGGACAAATAAATCACATTATATAACTCAGTTTTACAGTGTTTCTTTTGGTTGCCATCAGCATAAAACTAATAAAAGTTAGAGATATTCAAATCAGAAGCTGGACTAGATCAGTATTGCACTATCATTTAATCGATTTCCGTTTGCACTATTCCTATTAGACGATTCGTATTCCTAACCCAATAGAAACGCGTATTCCTGTTGATTAGATCTGTAATTAATTGATCACCAACTTCTAGTGGACAAGTAAGTGAAATGACACCAGCTTAGACATCTCTATAACAGCATTGTTTATCAGTAAAATATTTATTCTTTTAAAAGCATATGCAATTAAAATAATCATTACAAAATAATTATTTAAAATTGTTGAGAAATATAAGGAATTAATTTCTCGTAGTAAATATTACGATATAATTTCTTTTTGAGCCGTGGTGGCTCAAGGGGTAGACCGTTCGCCTTCGAATGAGGCGAACTGGGTTCGAATCCCAGCAATGGCTGATCAATACGAATATCACACTGGGCTCGCACCGACCACAGTGCTGACTTTAAATATCCTCAGTGGTAGACGGATCATGGGCTAGAATCCCTTTGCCTTCATACTAACCGTGGGAGGTTCTCGTAGTTTTCCTCTCCATGTAACGCAGACGCTGGTTAGTTCAAATAAAAATCACGACCGCATATTTCTCCCTATAGTTATACAGGAGTTCCCTTGTCTTCTGGATTGGGTTCAAAATTACAAAGCTACGGAGTTAAACATTGGTAGTACTAACCCAAAATTTAGTCATTTGTTCAACGACGGTAATAATACATAATTTATTTGTCAAAAAATATTTAACCAGCATTTTATAATAACCAAATATTAAATGGGAATTAAAAGTAGTAAAATTGTAGATGAAGTTGAATGGTAACCGAGCAAAATAATTAGGTTTAAATTTTATTTCACAAGACTAAGAAGTTAAGTACATTTGTGAAACCAAATCTGTGTTACTGAAATAAAATCGTTTTGAATCTTGTAATTGATAACTATTTGACTTGATTTAACAATCTGTGTATCGTCAAAAAACACAGAATGATTGTGTTGCTATAGTGGGGTTCGATAGCGAAAATAACCGGGGCGGGGATCGCCTAATTCTTGTCATTCGATGCATTACAGATTTAAACCACGACATTGCCCTATCTTTTTCTTGCGGAGAGCATTATTGGTGAATTTCTCACAAGGATCATATCTTCACTTTAATAAATTTTGGCACTCTGATAAAATCATAATCGAAGCAAAAATAGAATTCAATCTATTATTTTACCCATATCCTTTAATATTGTATGGAAAAATATAAACATGCATAGAAGTTACAGGCTAATAGCTATTTCTAAGGTTATTTCGAAAAATATATTCTTGGTTCCTCAAAAATCGTCACAATTTTTTATCGAAAACTTTCACATTATGTTAGCATACCGAAAGTCATAGTGCAATACGTCCTGCATTGTTCACTAATTTTAGAAATTTGAAAAATGCCAGAAAATGTTCAGCGACTTTTGTTCACTTAGAGTACTTTGGAATATGATAATACAGCCAATAAAATAGAGGAAAGGATGCATATTGCTAATTTCCAAGGGTCCTCAAGTGTCTAAATCTGCCACTGTTTATGAGTAAATTATTTATTTACTCATCTGATATTCATTTATTTTATAATTCTGTTCAATTTTTTAATTCATTTTTTATGCGTATTTGAAGGAATATAGTACTATAGAATGATAAGCCACATTTTCCAATTGCTCAGAACAATCTTTTTGGGTAGATATTATATTTTTGATACAAATAGTTAAGAAGTACGTAATGACTGTAATGGCATGACAGAGGTTCACATCAAATTTATCTTTTGTATTTTTTCCAGATAGGTTTTTAAAGTTCTTGTAATGTACACTAGATGTTAGTGTAAAAGACAGTATGATCTTATTGGCTCAGTTCCGTCTTTACGCATGGGCACACCCGGGCAGTGCCCAGGGGCCCCAGGCACTCAGGGGGCCCTTAAGAATCTTACTTTTTAAAAAAAAAATTACTAAGAATAAACAACTTTGTATTATATAATTTTTTAAATAAATCCCAAATAGCAAAATATGGTTTATTTTCACTCAGCAAAAACCTTTTAATGTAAACCTAAAAAGGTTGGTTATGCGTCTTACGACGTGTAAATCTTCTAACCTTAAAGCGAGATCTGTGGCAATCTGCTCTATTCTACGCACATTACCCTAGTGCAAAACTTTGGAAAACAACCTTCGATATAAAAACCTTAAATCGAGGTNCACATAAAAACAAATAATACATTAGATTAAAAGTTTAGTGAAGAGTCACACATTGTAGAAAATTCTACTGGATAAAATAAAAGTTCACGTTTGTGCAATACTGGAAATAATAAAGAAAGAGAATCTTACACAGCACTAAAGACTCCCAGTCGGACATTTATTTATTTATTTGATTGTATCATGTGTCAACAACGACATCTAACAGTATCTCCAGGAACTAATTCAATATTAAGTTATAAAATACAGGGTGATTCAGGCAGGATACTTCCCGGAATTAACAATATCACTATTGAATTCCTTGGGGTCGATTTAGTTGTTAGATTTTTTATTTCAAATCGATTATTTGCTCCATTCTCGAAGAAAATGGGTGGCACGCATGCTCTGAATCACCCTGTACATTAAAACAATATTATTACTACATATATCATATATATGTTATTTAATATTATTAATATTTGCGCAATATTACTTGAAATTCATGCAATGTATAAAAAAACAACTGCGCTGCTGGTTCGGCCCACCGGGCATTTGCCCGGTCTGCCTACTGGCCAGTCCGGGCCTGCCCTAGCCGCAATGGCTCAGGGCGTAGAGCGTTTGGCCTCCCATGATATGAACCAGGTTCGAATTCAATGACGGCTGGTCGATACGAATCTGCATCCGGCTTGCACAGACCACTGTGCTGACGTGAAATATCCTCAGTGGCAGGCGGATCATGGGTTAGAGTCCCTTTGCCGTCAGACTAACCGTGGGAGGCACTCGTGGTCTTCATCTCCATGTAATGTAAAAGCGGGTTAGTTCCACTGAAAAAGTACTCCACGAATGCAAAATTTCTCCCGATACTTGATACAAGAACTCCTTTGTTTTCTATATTGAGTTCAAAAGTAAAAGGCTACAGAGTTGAACATTAGAAGTCGTAAACCCAAAAATTGGGTCGGCTGTTCAATGATAATAAAAAATGAAAAACTTGCTTAACCCTTGGCCGGGATAGTCTGCTTGGAAGGGCATTGGGCCCATGTATCGTATGGGTATGTTCGTGGGTTCGATCTCCGCAGGCCGAAAACTCCCCGTGTAGTAAATGGATGCACGTTAAGTCTGTCGAGTCACAAACTCCTCCATGTTCCCATAACAAGTCATACCTCTGGGGGGAACTGATCCAGGAGTTCCCTCGTCTTCTGTATTGGGTTCAAAATTACAAGGCTGCGGAATTTAACATTGGTAAACCCAAAAATTGGATCGGCTGTTCAGCGACGGTTACAAAATAAATGCTTTTTAATTTACTTATTTTAATTAGCTTCTTCGTTTTGAAAATTACTTACTATTTGAGGATTTGTTAGCATTTCATTTTTTTTTTAAGAAAAATTATGCCTAGTTTAAAAATGCTTTATTTCATGTGCATTGAGTTTTTGGGGCTATAAAAATGTGTTTAACTTTGTTAAAATAATTGCATATCTTAAAAATACTTAACTTTCTGCATGTGAAGTTTTTTAGTTCTATTTTAAACAGTATGAAATGTAATAGGGGCCCAAAACATTTCAGTGCCCGGGGGCCCTGCTTGCTATTAAGACGGCCCTGTATTGGCTACCTAAAAATAGGTTTCTGTTTGGTTTTCTGTAAACATCTAGTGGATATTACAATAACTTTAAAAACCTATCTGGAAAAACACCAAAAAAACACTTTAAACCTTTGCCATGCCTTATAGTCACTGCATATTTCCTAACTATTGAATTAAGCTAAATTCTTTACCTTTCTAAATTCTAAACCTTTTGAAATTAAAAATTAACAGTTAACTTTCTATTAGACATGTAGTGGAAGTCTAATTTTATAAACAGATTTTTTTTTAAACTTATTTAACATGAACATAAAAATTCTAGTCCGTTAAAGGATTGTTATAAATTTATAAATCACCATGTTTAATCTTTCGCCAAACAATTTATGAATTAAGAGTATTCTTTTTTATTACACTTGGCTCGATTTATAATAAATCGCCAAATAATAGCTCTTTAATAAAATTTTCATTTAACAGGTTACAGGAAAATCCATTCTAAAATTTAAAAAAAAATAAGTAAAAAGATAATTATTCAAAGTTTAATCAAAGAGAAAAAAATCCGTTCAGTCTACAGATGGGATATACAGGGTGTTTATAAAGTCCCGGACCCATTTTGATGTTTAATAACTCATAAAATGATAAAGATAGATTAAAATTAATAACATAAATGGTTAGATAGACTCAAAAAGTTTCATGACCCTTGACCCGGACGTCCCTGCACAAGTGATTTTGACGTTGAGCGTGTCAGGCAGACATTTTTAGACAATCCTAGAAGATCTGTAAGATCAGCAACAAGAGAATTGGATATGCCAATTTCGACGGGGTACAAGGTTATTAAGAAACAATTAAGACTGCATGCATACAAAGTTCAAATTGTTCAAGGTTTGGAACCGAACGATAGGCCTAGGACAGGGATGGGCAAATTTTTTTGGTCGTGGGCCAAAAATCTAGAAAAAAAAGTTTGGTGAGCCGAGTAAAAACTTCTAAAATAAAAATTCTTTTAAAAATTAAAAATTTTAGTTGCCATTTTGGGATTAAAAATGTTTACAAATAACTCAAAAAGGCAGTAGCCATTTCATACATTTAATAATTTCACCATTATTTACAATGACGTTGCATGTGTGCAGCCTTTCCATACGCAGTAAATTATGTTAGAACTCACGCCGGAAGAAAAATCCGCTCGTTGGAACTTAAAATGCGTAGTAAGCCTCATGTGAAGTACAATTCACCCATATTAGATTCCATATGTCTGCTCCTCGAGAAAGACAAATACTAGTTGGAGCTAATCTACGGCTATTCTATAAGGGACTTTTGCTTTCAACATTTTATCAAGTGAAGCTGTTAATGCTAACTATTTTAATTAATTTATTTTTTGTAGAGCAAAAACAGAGAAAGTAAAAAGTTAAAATTCTGTCCGCGTGCCGGATAAAATCTTCCGTCGGGCCACAGTTGGCCCGCGGGCCGTAGTTTGCCCATCCCTGGTTATTTCATCCTAGGAGGATGGCGTTTGCAACAGATATGGTAGGAAGGATAGAAGATGACGCTGATTTTCTGAAGCGCATAATGTTCTCCGACGAAACATCCTTTCATGTTTCTGGCATTGTTAATAGCCATAATGTGTGCCTATCTGTAGACCCCCACGAATACCGTGAAACACAAAGGGATTCCCCAAAGGTTAATGTGTGGTGTGGACTAATGCACGACCGAGTCATTGTGCATAGGTCCGGGACTTTATATTGTGTTTATCAAAACTTTCATAGAGATGCTTACACAAAATAAAAATAATTTGAACAAAAGATGTGCTCATATGTCCTATCATTGTTGTCCTACATTTCTCTTTACTTGTTCGTTTTCTTTTAAAAGATAGCAGTGGTCTTATGCAAAAACTATTCAAAAAGCACTTCACCGACTTTCGAAAGAATACATTCGAAAAAATTGACAAAGATGGCGAGAGTGATGATTTAGAGTTCTTGAACAGGATAAATCTAAAATTTAAAGAGGCGATGAAGAAAAACTTCAAAGTAAGTACCCAAATTTATATTTTCCAATTTTTTTTAAAAGTAAAAGAAAGGCCTCCTAGACGGCATTACTCAATCAGTCATACTCCAAACCTTATTCTCGTTTGCAAATTGATATAATTTTAAAATTGGCGAACGAACAGGTGGCGTAGAGCAGAACTCTCTACTTATGGCAACACTTCGCAGGCTTTCACCATTAGCGTGTGGAGAGTCATAGAAGAAGGAAGTTCGTTAAGAAAGCGATTAAAGGATTTTCTTATTGTAAATAAATATTTTATTGAATCATATATTGTTCATTCTGATTCAACACTTTTTGCCATCTCAAGCTTCCACGCGCATAAAATTTTTGTTTTTACTGGCAAAAATTAATCAAGGTGAAATTTTGGCCTCTTTATTAGCAGTTAAGATTTTACCATCTAAAGAAATTAGAAGACACTGGAATATATTTGTAGACAACCAATTTCTTGTCCCCAGAGATTACGCGCTTCAAAAATGGATAATTTTATTAACATTTGAGAAGCAAGTAGCAGACGTAAACGAGACTCAAATTTCTTTCGGTTAGAACATAAGGAACCTACATGTTAACCTTTGGGATTAAACTAAACCTTTTCGAAGGATCATGAATGGTCGAATTTTAAAAATTTAATTCTCAGCGATCTCTCGAGTTGTTATTCGCATCAATTAGAGCCTTTATTCAGCTTAGGGCTACTGGGGTGGTGAATTGTAATCGAAATTTAGCAAACCAATTTGGGCACTGGTATACTGCAAATTCTTCTTCCCCATACACAGATTTTTTTTCTTGTTGGAACAGTATTTTACACTTTAGAATAACACCAATCCAAAACTACTTCGTAGGATCAAACTTTTCCACAAGCAAGCATTGCTACATCACACAAGATGTCAAAATATGTAATGATTGTGCTCCTCAAGACATGAAGCCAGTTGCAATACAATGTAATTTAAGTCATCGACGAAAGGATATGAATTATAATATACGATTAGGTGCGAAGTTACTTTCCAAACAACCCAATATGTAGATTAAGGCGAACTGAATTATTCAAGGTTTTTCTTTTCCTTTCTAGTATTGTGAATCCCAAATTAGAATTTCAGGTAACTGATTAAAAAAAAAGGTTGATTTTTAAAAAATATTTTTTATTGCAATATGTATATTTGGTATATTTTATCATACAAAATTGCGAAGACAAAAATCAATTTTTAATTTTTGCCGCTTGCATTGTTTACTACTGATAAGTTCATTAACTGATTTAAAAAAGGATCTCTGTTTGGTTTAGAAAATAAAGGTAAATGTTTATATCTTACAATAAGACCAGAGCATAAAAGCTTAAATTGCCCACGCATATGGCAATCCATAAGCAGTTAAAATCACCATGAATTTTATTTTTTAGGAGTACCGTGATGAAAAAAACATTCAAAGTGATTTTCATGAAAAAGCCTACCACATGGATGCAATCATCCATCAAGTACAAAGGACTGCAAATGAAACAGATGCTAATGACGCTCGTAAGTTTCAGCCATTTTTTTATGTGATTAGTCTATCTCTAGAATTTTGAAAAGAAATCTCACCCCCGCTTTAAAAAAGGGACTAAATACTCAAAAGATTAAGAGCAGGCAAAATATCAAATTAGAATATTCGCACTGCCAGGCATGATAATAAACCAAGGAAAGACTTAATTTTATCATCACTGTAGCTGATAGTTATTTTATTGGTGTAGAGTTCACGCCTTTGCTTTTAAGTTGTAATTAAAGGAGAATCAACAGAAATTGTGTATATTTATATACAATTACAGTTCAACATAGTGTGCAAATCGGGAGATAGTATCATTTCAAGTAAGGATCTCTCGATCAGGATCAAAATTACACAACAGCCTTACAAGATTTTTTAAAATTATTTTCGTGTTTATATTTCTTATGACCGTTATAAATTAATTGCCAAATCTGCGTTTATACATCATAACGTCGATTGAAACCATAACAGAAATGTTTTTCTTCATCATGCAACATATAAATGTTTTAAAGGAGTTGAGAGGATTTTAGAGGGCAAAAACAAAAACAGGAACCTTTCCTCTTTCTTTTTTTTTTAATACAATAACAAATTCAATTTTTTATCATCTAAGAGAGAAAAAAATTTGACAATTTTCATTTAAAAATGTTATAATTGCGAACTGATTTCCGTTCCCAAACAATTTTGTTTGGAAAAAAAAATTTTAAATTTACACCAATAAAATAAGCTGCACTGAAAAAAAAACTTGTTAATTAAATTTTAAAAAATGCAAAATTTCAATAAGATATGTACATTAGTTGGAGAAATCATGCAAACCAACTTTAATAATAGAAGCATATCTTATTATTTTAAAAAAATTATATAGTAAAAAATTATTTAAAAAAAATTTTATATTAAAAAATAAAAATTTCCAAAGGCTCTCTCCTAGAGTTCCAACCCAATAGACTTAAAACTTAAAGAAATATTCTTGACAATAAGTACAATAACTCAAAAATAAAGGCTTTTTGATATTATTGATTTAAGTAATCAAATAAGTAGTAGTTAAAATAAGTAACTAAATAAATCTTCTATGTAAAATGAAATGAAATACATATAAATAAAACTAGGTATCTCAATATAATAAACCAATAAAGGGAATATAATCAGGGCATTATATGATAACTTAGATAGTTGGATAAAAAATCCTTTACTTTTTATATGAATATCTGGATTCCTCTCTAACTAAATGTTATCACATTTAAAAAATATCCAAATTAATCATAATGGCTTAATGAGCACACATAAATACTTTAGCTTTATCTTACAACAGTAGTAAAATATGTTTTAAGAAAACTTTTGCTCTTATCTCCCACTTGATACTTTTAAATAAAATTACTAATAACAGAAGATAAAATGATATACTTTAACTTACAATATTTGCAAATAATTAAATCTGTAAAAATGTTTTCTAACATTTCAGTTGATCTAACATTTCATATTGATCGTGAAAGTAGCTACTGCACAAAAGGCTGTAAAAAGTTTACTCCAAGAAGACTTAATGATAAACATCATGGAAAGGAATAGCTTTGAATTAAAAATGAGCAGTATTGTATTTGAATAGTCAATAAAATTGTATTTTTGTTATTTATAACTTTTGTAAATTTCTTTATGTCCATAAAAACATTACACAGTTCTTAATACATAAAAAAAAAGAAGATGAAATAGACTTTTGATGAAGTCCACATCCATTAAAGTGGTGATGAACTAGACTAACAAATGCAAATAAAAGTTTGGATATATTCAAATAAATTTTAAACAGCAACTATTAAAAACCATGACCTAGGATACCTTAGAATTCTGTATTTTTTCTTTCTATTATTCTTTTTTAAACTACAACACATTACAGGAACGAGATTAGCCAAAACGCAAAAAAGCCGAATTTCCACGATAGTAAATTTTACGCAAGCGCAACCCTTTAATAATAAATTCCAGACAGTTTAAGGTAATAAATAATGTGTTGACATACAATTGTGTACTAATCTATTATTATAAAAACGATTACATTGATACTTAACATTTAGTGAAAAAAAAATTACCAATTGAAAAAATAAAGCTGGAAATTATATTTTTCCTCAGTTCACATAAGAGACAATTATTACTTGAAAAACTACCTGGTTTAGCAAATTAAAACTACTGAGAATATACATTAATATTTCATTTCTTTTAATAAATACTGTTATGTGATTTATAGCAAATATATCAGTAATATTACTTTTTAAATTATATTGGGAAAAAAAACTTTAACAATGGACCGAATCATTATGTTCATATTATAGTCTAATCTAACTAGAGCCCTCTGAAACATATCAATAACAGTGAAGTAGAAATATATAGTAACTCCTTAACATACAAAAATTGCTATTTTAGTTTGAAAAATTACATGACAATCAGCAACTGTTTAGATAATTGTTTTTTATTTGATAAGAATTTTGCATTTTATAGCATAAATAACAGCAATTATAAATAAAATTTTGATGATGAGTTAATTAACTCTTTTTCCCCAAAAATTTTTTTTTAATTAAATCCCTTTTTAAGTGATTGCTTTTGTTTGCTATATCTTTTATGTTTGCTATATTTAGTCGTTAGTCCATCTTCAAACATCTTGTGACAAATCCTATTTTTTCTTCTTTGCAAGCACAGAATGTAAGTTTTGAATATATTCCCTTCCAGTTTCTCTGATGTTGTAACACTTACATATACTAATAATCGTCATTAGAAAAACAGTCACCTTTATAGTAAATAATTTTAAAAAAATTTATTTCCTACAAGAATCGCGATAGTTGATCTTAAAATTGCGTGAATATGAATAACAATTATGGATTTTGAAATCACATGAATATGAAACTAGATGTACGATTATGAAAATGAGAAAATACAAACTGGGATGTAGAATTTTTAAAACGCATAAATACAAATCAAGATTCATAATTTTTAGATAGCGTAAATACGAATCATGATGCGTAACTTTTAGATTGCATAAATAAGAACTATGATGAATAACTTTTAGAATGCGTGAATGCGAATCCCAATGCCTTATTTTAAAAGCACGTATAAATACGAAAATCAATGTTTAATATTATAAACCGCATGAGCAAATCAACAAATTGAATTTTAAACTTGCGTGAATACGAATTGCTACATAGGTTTTTAAAAAAACGTAAATACGAATCACAATATCGGATTTTTAAATCTCGTAAATTAGAATCGAAACGTACAATATTCAAATCGTGTGAATGAGAATCGCAACACGCAAATATGAAAAGCTATGTCTGATATTAAAATCGCGTGAATAAGAATTGAGATATTAGCAGATTCCAGGCTTGGGACCTCTAAAAGGCTTGTCTTAAGCAGCGTCGTTTGAACTACAAAAATCGGATCAATCTATTGGAGGGCAGGTAAAAAATTCGGAAAATCTTATCTACTGCGAGTAAAAGGGGAGAAAATAGCTAATAAAATAAGTAAAAAGGAGAAAGGATTGGTAGCTATGTAGTTTGAATTTTCTGTTTATCTTTGAAAATGAGTGAATTTTCTGAAAAAGCGGAATACTTATAAAAAAAATGAAATTTTTAGAAAATCTGAATTTTTGATAAAAAAAAAGCTGAGATTTAAGAGATAAAAGTGAAAAAAGCGGAAATCCGCTAAAAAGCGTAAAAATCTCATCCCTGACATTATAAAAAATTACAAACCTAAAAACATGGAAACGGGTAAGAAAGTAATTTTTATTAACATTTTACAAAGAAAGGTTTAATACAATTTTGTACAATTTCATGTTTTGCATGAACGAAAACAAGATGCCACAAAAAGAAACAAGATATACAATACTACAATGACACATACACAGCCAGTGCTTGTTAATACTCAACTAAATGATGATTAATTTGATGAACTGATAACTGAACAGTTTATTTTAATGCAAATTAATGAAAGAAAAAAAAAAGAACCATTAAAACAATTTAATAAAAACTATATAATAAGCAGCAATGAATTTTTTCAGATATTTTTTAATAAAAACAACTTTAAGAACTGAGATTATTATTAAATCTAATTATATATTTTTAAAAAAAAATCAAATTTGGAAATGAACAATAATTAAATGGTATTCCAATTATACCAAGAAATAAAGCATAAATAATTTTGACAATGTACCACATAAGCATATAAAAACAGGATGAAAAATTATTTACGTAAGATTACTGTGTTTTCGTAGCTTGTCGTCTTAGAAGGATATATATTTTTTCTTTGATCCAGTCCTTATTGTAGGGAGCATAGGTCATAGTGGACTTCTGAAATCTAAAATGAAAATTCTTATAATAAGTAGTTGAAAATATTTTCTTCCATTTAAAACAATACTATAGACAGAATAATTACAAATATACTTCTTGTTAATGTTAGCCCTCAGCACAATATATTTTCAGTATTTGAGGCTCATTATTCAAAAATGATTGTGCATCCCTGTTTTAAATGTACAATACAGTTTATACTCTTTAGAAAGACCCCATATTACAATGACACTTACATTATGTTTTATTAATCTCCTTCACAATTATCGAACCAAATTGTTCTTTGTATTTATCAACTCTTCTTATCATTTTATAAATTTTAGTTAGTAACTTCTCATACAAAATTAAGAGGAAGAAATGAGTTAAATACATGAAAAAATAAAGCATATAACTAAAAAAACATATTGCTAAATTCAGGGTTCATTCTAGACTAAAAAAAGGGCAGGGTGCTAAAAATTGAAAAGGGCACTATACTTTTAAAAAAAAGGGCAGCAAGTTCAAAAAAGGACATTGTATTTTATAAAAAGGGCAAATATCTTACCCTTCTTTGCATAGTTAAAATGAATAATTGTATATAAGTTTATTTTTATCACTAATCACAATTATAATTATCAAATGTATAACTACAATTTTCCAAGGAAAAAAGGCTACAGTTTGAATTGAAAAATTTAAAAAAAAATTCAAACGAGGTTTTTTTCCTTTATCTCAATATTTCTTAGTTCACTAAAAATATATTTAAAATTTTACACATACCTTTGAAAGACCTGGGGAAACAACTGAAATTTTTCAGATATGTTTTTCTTTCTCGAGTTGATGATTAGAATAACTATTTTCAGATAAAATATGAATATTAATCTTGAAAATAAACTTATTATGTATCTGGCTCTCCCTTATAAAAAAATAAAATAAACTGCGTTTTTAAGCTTAACTGTTGAAAACGAAGTTCTGAAGTATATACATAAAAAACAATATTTACAAAAAAAATTGCAAAATAAAATTCATACTTCCAGTCATTTTAAATAAAAAATACTGGAAGTTTTATACTTGAATTCAGTCGCAGCAATAATATCAAACTTACA
>NC_092211.1:53595534-53627922 GCF_043381705.1 Parasteatoda tepidariorum
TTTTTTTTAAAATATAGAAAGTTTAAAAAAGAAAATTTGTTAATATTTATTTCATTTTTAATTTAAAATTTGAAAATTATTTAATTACAAAATTAAAATTTCAAAAGTGAAACTTTTTAAAAAGTTCTTAATTTTCTGAGTTTTAATAATTTTTCTGACAAAAAAGAAAGTTAAGAATACATTTAACAGTAGTAAGTAATGAGTTCTTATCTTAAATAAAGTAGCATATAAATTACAAGTATAACTAAAATATGCTTTTATTAATTATTTAGATTTATAAAAGCCATATTGCCTTGTTATTGGCATCAAGATATTTAAATTATTACAAAAAATAAATCAAGTTTTCAAAAATTTTTTTAAATATACAAAGATTAAAAAAGCAATTTTGTTAATATTTATTTCATTTTTAATTTAAAATTTGAAAATTACTTTAATTACAATCAAAAGAGAATTTTTTTTTAAAAAGTAAGTATTCGGCTTAAAATTTGGCCGAATATTCGGTATTCGGCCCCATCACTATTCATTACATCACTAGTTCAGTTCACAGATAATAATGTTTCTGTTTGTGTATCTAAATTTGTACAACTTTAGATAAACAAACATACTTTGTAACTCTGTATCAGTAAAAAAAAAAAAAAGATATTTACCCTAAATTATTTGTTAAAATATCAGTACTGAGAAAGATACGCAATTAGAAAACTTAACATCTTAAAAAATATGTTTATTACACTTAAACATTTTGTGAAGAATTCTCCCATATAGAGTAAACTCACAAAAGGATTTAGTTAACTATTAGTATTACTTATCTGAATCAGTGAACTCAAATAAACAATTTCCCTGAAAAATCCTTATTCAATCTTATGTTCATAAACATTGTTAAACAATTATTACAGCAGTTAATATACAAGATAAATTTAAGCAGCGTTCATACTTAAAGAGTGAATTTAAGCAAAATTCCAGAAATAGAAGATAAAAAAATTTCAACAAAATTTTTATTTAACAAGAATGCAAATTAAAAAGGGGGGGGGGGAATAATACAACAAAAACCTAATAAAAAATTTAAACCCAATATTTTAGCATTGATTAAAAATTAATTATGGGAAAGATACGCACCAATAAGATTGCAAAACTTAATTGAGTGAAAGACAAACAGAATAAAATATTTTTATGCTCAGAGTACCTATCATTTGAACAAGATTCAGGGTAACCAGACTGAATATCGCAAAATAAACATTTTCATACATAAAGTTTTAGTTAAAGGGTAATTTGCAGGGTTCGCGTGAAGCATTCGCCACATTGTCGAACACGATAAAATCATTAATTCCGCAAAACAATGCTTCGCAAAAGTATTGCTAAATGACTCCATAGCTGGTTACTTCTGGTTCACCATAATTTCTGGAGAATCTGGAAAAATTCATGTATACCCTGGACACACCACAAAGTAGCAGTTTTACACAGAAAATAAACAGCAGACGACAGCACACAATCCTATTTCTGCTTCCGTCCATCTCTCATGAGCGATTGATTTTTGTTTCCTGACAGAGAAAGGTGTTTTTCAGTTTTCACTTACAACACTTTGCCATTGCATTTACTGATGTCACATAATGCTCAATTTTGTATACCCCAGTGGTCTGTCCAGAGCGAATTTACTGCTGTTTAGCTGTACTTTTCAATTCAATTTTAGGAAAAACGGTATTTTTACAAAATACTGAACATATTTTCTAAAAATATTTTCTTATTTCATCATGTTTTTGTGATGATTTTTTAAGATAATTTTTAAATTTCACAAATTATGTCAAAATTTTCACAAAATAGGTACCTCTCAAAAAAACCTTGAGAGACGCCTGCAATGTTTGATTTGTCTCCTGATGGAGCTGTGTTTCTTGGGTTCAGCACACTTTGCCGTTACATATACTGTCACGTCACATAACCTGCATAGCTACAATGTCTGAATAAGTCCTTATGAGATGCATTATGCATGAGCTCTCACTTTTAGAAATCATGCTAAAGAATTCATAGATGCGTCATACATAGCTGTCAACTATAAAAATTCGGTAGATTTTACGAAATATAAATTTCGTGATAACTACTAAATATTGTACTAAAATTGTATTGAATGTACTAAATATTTCACACGAAGGGAATATCAGGGATTTTTAAAGTCAACAAAATAGAAATATACTATGATTGAAATTAAACATACTTGAAATGTTATGTATTACGTTTAGTCATAATTTCGAACATTAATAGGCATTTAATTCATCAAACATAGTTTTAAAAGATTTTTTTAAATTAATTTACAAAGAGAGCTGTGAATAAAATAAACTGAACATTTTAAAACCAAAGAAAGTTATGAACTGATTTCTATAAATGAGGTTCACTTCATTATGTATTAACAATACTTATTTAATTATTCAAGCAATAATGTGTACAAAAATTCTATTTCAATAGGGATTGTTTAGGAAACATACTTTATTTTAGGGAAGTTTCTAAAATGTACAAAAACCAGGAGAATTTTAAATAAAACAGTAAAATCTGGCAAAATCCAAAAGTATAGTGGAAAATCCATTAGAGTTGGGACCAAATTCATATCTTCAGAACTGAATAAAATACAGATGCTTTGCAAAAATTAACCAGTAGAATGACCCGTTTCAATACATTTTAATAAATTGACCAATCATATAGCGCTTTTCGGCTACGTTCTTATAATTTTTCTCAATGCAATACAATGTTAAAGTGAAATGTGAGCTTCAATAGTCTTCACTTTTTAATTTGTGATGGCTCAGTTGTCAATTCATGTCACTATCCAACAGTTGTTACAAAAATTTATCTTTTCATAAAAAGTTTGTGATTTTTTTAATAGCGATAATTTTAATACATTTAGAATTTGACTTGTTACATATCAACAAGCTGTATATGCTACAATTTCATCATGAATTCAGGTCGTTTTCTGGTTATTTTTGCACCGTTTTCGAAGTGTTGGTGTTTTATATACTATTACGACCTGAGATAAAAAATGTAAATGTTTGCATTTTAAACAATAATTCTCTATATAGCAATTTTTTTAAATTTGAAATTGCATTTTAGAAAATTTTTTAATTTACAGTAAATTTGTAACTCATAATTTAACTAATTTTCTGAGAAATTATTAATCATTAAAAATTTTTAACATTTGCTTTTGGCTAAATTTCTAGTGAATAGTTTAAATTTCTCAAGATCTAAATTCGAAATAACATTTTGACGAAACTAAAATTGGAACTTGAGCAACCAGGTAGACTTGTCCACATAAGAATGGGGACTTACAGAAACCTCTGTAACATTAAAAATCACAGAAAGGGACATACTCAATAGAAATAACTCATAGCCATCCTCCTGGCCAATAATTATACGCGCGAACAGTTACCGATTATAGAAATATAGAAGTATTTTTGTACAGTAGGAGTACAATATTTCTTACCTTCCATGCATTCATTCACAGATTCAAAATCTGAATATGTGCGAGTTTCAGGTTTCCCCGGTTGAACAAAGAGTATGCTGTGTGACTGTTGAAAAAAAACATAGATGGTCAAAAAACATTTAAGCACAAAACATTTAAAATACGAAACAGCGATAATAACACTTTACACAGTTGCCATATAGATTTAACAATTAAAATTAAGTACACATAAATAAAATTAGAAAAGAAAATTATAAGAATAATAAATTTAAATAAGATTAGAAAGGCAATATTCCAGTAAATAGCAATTGGTATAAAGTAACATGTTGACAAATACGTAAGCTGATTACAAAGCGAAACATTAACTAAATAAGCGTAGTCAGCGCTAATAAAATTTCAAGAAAAGAAAATACCATTCTAAATTATGATGATTAGGAAAAGATAGGCTCGAAATAATCAAACGAGTACAATAAACGTAATTTTACAACAGAATATTTATTTTATTCAAATCAAAGTGTACCATTCTAAGCAAACTCGAGACGAATTATTGACGATTTACAGTTAAAAGCAGAAAGTCGAAAAAAATATTTCACTTTTTAACGGTTACAGTTAATATTTAATACAAATTATGATGTTTAGCATAACTAAGCTATAAGCTAAATGTCATATAGGAATTAATTTTATTCTAAAAAAGCACAGAAATAAGAAAAGGAAATCTGGCGAGAAAAATTTAAATTTTGAAGTAACACTTTGATTGAATAAAGCAGCTTTCTGTTTTGAAATGCAGGTTATATAGAGAAATTTGTTACGATTATTTCTTCCAGTTTCTTTGTTTTTACTATTAAATTTAAAAACATGCTTTAATTTTTATCATAGCCTGTAAAATTTAGAATTCTTTTTACTCTATATTTTATTTTGTTCTTACTTCATGTCATGATGATGAAAACATCATAAATGTATGCGCATTATCAATATACCTCAAGCATATATTATACTCCAGTACAATAAGGAACTAATATTCATGTAATATACAAATAAAATCCTAATTTACTCAGTAAAGATCGTTTTTATTAAGCAATGTTATATTTTTATGCTTATTTATTTTTTTTCAATGCTTATTTATTTTTTTTCATGTCTAAGAAAACTCCCTTTTATTCAGTTTCGTCACCAAATCTTAATAAAAATTTATAACTGGGTACCCCTCTTATTTATTTATTTTAATGTTCTTACAGAAAAAAAGACAGTGAGATAAGAAGTTGAGATAGCAATAATAGAAAAATTTATGATTCTGAATACAGTGAAGTGTAAAATTACATTGCTTAATTCAAGGAGCACTCAATTTTACACTCTAACCCAAAGTTGCATTATAAATTAGAAATATATTTTTAGACATTCCCCAATTAATGTTTAAAACAGGAATGCACAACTTGAGGCTTGTGGATGATAATTATTATGAATTCAGAGTTAGGGGTTGCTTTTTTATACACTTAGCTTTCATGTTGAATTTTTTATTTATTGTAGTTAATTTCTGTATAAAACTTATGAAAGAAAATTTAGCTTCATTATTCTCAATAAAAAATCTCATAGTTGAGTTTTTCTCACTGTCGCATTTTAAGGAATCATAAATGGTATCTATGATGCAGCAAAAAATTTTAATTGTTTTTTCTATGTTTTTGCATGAGTTTAAAAGGATAATATATTCATAAAATTCCTGTACATGTCAGTTAATAGATTTTGTGATTTTTTTTTAGGATTGAAGGAATATAATTCTTTATCCTATAAGAAGATACAGTAGCTAACCCTGTGCCTTGAACCTAATTTAGAATGCTGCTTTAAAAATTAAAAAAAGTGAGTATGTTTTTTTTTCTTCCATTTTAGAATTATTGCATAATGAAAAAACATTTTAAGAAGATAAACAAAAACTTTTTGTAAGATAGGGGTGCACAACCTTTTTGAGTGAAGGGCCACTTGCACAGCAGGTTGGCTAACGAAGGGCCGCACATGTATTTAGACATGTTAACGACAAATGTAATAATGTTTATTTAAACATTATCGTTCCATTTTTTTTATTAATAAACTTAGTAATATCAATAACTTAGTAGTGTTCCATTATTAGAATTCATTCAAAAATAAAAAAACTTATACTTTTNAGTAGAGAAAAAAATATTTTACTTTTTAACGGTTACGGTTAATATTTAATAAAAATTATGATGTCTAGCATGACTAAGCTGTAAGCTAAATGTCATATACGCATATTATTTTACTCTAAAATGGTAAAAAGGCACAGAAATAAGAAAAGGAAATCTGGCGAGTAAAATTGAAATTTTGAAGTAACACCTTGATTGAATAAAACAGCTTTCTGTTTTAGAATGCAGGTTATCTAAAAGAATTTGCTGCAATTATTTCTTTCAGTTTCTTTGTCCCTGGTTTTGACTATTAAATGCATGCATTAATTTTTGCCATAGCCTGTGAAATTTAGAATTATTTTTTCTCTGTATTTTATTTTGTTCTTACTTCATGTCATGATGACGAAAACATCATAAATGTCTAAGCATTATTAATATACCTCAAGCATGTATTCTACCCCAGTAAAATAAGGAACTAATATTCATGTAATGTACGAATAAAATCCTAATTTACTCAGTAACGATCGTTTTTATTAAGCAGTGTCATATTTTTTTTATATGTCATATTTATTTTTTTTCATGTCTAAGAAAACTCCCTTTTATTCAGTTTCGTCACCAAATCTGGTTAAAAATTTATTGAGAACCCCTCTTACTTAATTATTAATTTTAATGTTCTTCCAGAAACAAGACAATGAGATAAGAAGTTGAGATAAAAATAATAGAAAAATGTATGATTCTACATACAGTAAAGTTTAAAATTACATATGCTTAATCCAAGGGAAACCCAATTTTACACTCTAACCCAAAGCTGTATTATTTATTAGAAATATATTTTTAGGCATCCCCAAATACATTATTGATGGAATAATGAAGGAAATTAATCTTCATAACAGGAATGTACAACTTAAGGCTTGGGGGTGAAATCTATCCCATAAGAAATTATTATAAATACAGAGTTACTGGTTGATTTTCTTATATGCTTAGCTTTCATGTTGAAATTTTTATTTATAATTTATTTCAGAATCAAATCTATGAAAGAAATATTTGCTTTATTTCTCAATAAAAAATCTTATAGTTAAGTTTTTTCTTACTGTCGCATTTTAAGGAATCGTAAATGGTATCTATAATGCAGCAAAATTTTTTAATTGTTTTTTCTAGGTTTTCGCAGTTGTTTAAAAGGATAATATATTCATAAAATTCCTTTAAGTATCTGTTAATAGATTTTGTGATTTTTTTTCAGGATTGAAGGAACATAATTCTTTATCCTATAAGAAGATACAGTAACTAACTCTGTGCCATGCTGCTTTAAAAAAACAATAAGTATGTTTTTCTCTACTTCTTTTCTTCCTTTTTAGAATTATTGCATAATCAAAAAAAAATTAAAAAGTTAAACAACAACTTTAGTATCTAATGAAATTAAATATCTCATAGCTAAGTGCTATTTTTTTTAAGGATAAGAAATATATATATATTACGCTTAAGCTAATTTCAGTCAGGGTAGAATAATTTAAACTAAGCATTTAAAAAAAAAAGTTTGTTTGAAAAAAAAATTTCATAATTAAATTCTTTATTTGTATAAATTCTTTCAGTTTAATTATAACCAAATGAATAAATAATATATAGTTTTTTCTCTCTTATTTTGCACTTTTTAAGTGTTTGTGTAGAATCAATGAATTAATAATGTGAGTAAATTTACAAGAAAATAATACAAATATTTCTTTTCTTTATACTAATTCTAAAAAAAAAAAACAATATTTTTCTTTTAGCAGCAAATGTTTTGAAAGATTTTGCATGGCAAAACTTTTGGCACCATTTGAAAGACCATGCTTGAAGTATTTGGAAATGCCATTTTTTGCCCTGCAAAATGTAATTGGACAAAAATGAAGAAAGGAAGTTAATAATTTTTTCTAACTTTAATACCAGCAATTTAAAAATCATTCTATAGGATTGTGTTATTTTTATAAGATTCTTTTAGAATTATTTATAATGGTATTAAAAAGGATAGAAGCTTTAATCTTCGTGCTACCTTGCCTTCCTACTTCCTTTACCACATACCTTGCCAGTGCGACTTTGCTTACATCACACTTAGCAAACATGTCAAATTTTAACGTAATTAGACAGATAGATATAACATAATTAGATAGATATGTCCGTCACATCATGAGTGTGCAGTGTTCTCTCGAAGTGTATTTTGAAGGGTGGTCTGCATTTCTTGCCCTTTAATCCTGATAAATGCTCCCTTTTTGTAAAAATAAGCTGCCATCCTTTAAAAACACTGCTTTTTTACTCATATGCCATTCAAAGATAAATAAATAACTTTAAACATTCTTCAAATGATAATTACACACTAGTAAAATTATCTGTATTTATAGGTTTGATTCTGATTACTGTTACAAATATTTACTTTGTTTAGATTATTCACAACTGGTTAAATTTTTATAAATTTCTTTTTTTTCAGGGGATATATTAATTAATTTTTTTTAAACTTTACAATTATTTTTTCAAATAAATGCCTTTTTTTAAAAAGAGAAGAAAAAATTGACCTTTAAATGTTCATTGTTTTCATAATTTTCAGTTTGAATTATAGAAAAAGCTTTCAAGTTGTTTATCAATCAATCATTTTTTGTAGTTAACTTTTTTTTGAAAAAAATTCATGCTCAGGGAATGTCTTTTAGCTTGCCTTTAATTATTTTTTATAAACTACAATCTATTCTTTTGTTTTGATAGTGTGTAATAATTTCTGTTTGAAATATCTAGATAAAATATTTTCAAAGGGAGACTTAAAAATTCAGTTACTCCAGGATCAAATTCAGTTATTACATAATATTACACGATTTGATAAATTGTTTCGGTGTTAAGGGAATGCCCTTTCAAAATTCAAAGTGTCTTTTTTTATTCTTAGGAAAAACTCTGGAGTGTGATTAATCTTTGGCGTACCTTCAATTTTGATAATGGCAAAATTCCTTTCCTCCATTACATCACATTAGCTCATCTTGGAATCTTGTTATATGAATGCCGATTTCATTGTTAACATGAGTTACTTATCACCTCTCCATAGTATGTGGAAATGCAGTTTTTCTTGATTTGTCTCTGCCTTCCAGTGCAGTTTTATTTTTATACCTTTATTTATTTTTCAGGTTCTGTTTCACTGTCAGATATCGTCTAGTTTTGTTTTTCACCTTTCTTTTTTCATTGGAAACTTTTCATTTTCTCTTTTTAATCTCTTTCGTTTTCCTCTTTCACGTCTGGTGAGTCTCTATAATTAGTACTATTTTTCAGCACTTTAAATTTGTATATTATTACTGTCTTTATAATATTTTAAGCAAATGAAGTTATTATTTTATCAGGTATATCTTCCTGCTTCAGTTTCTTGGGATATTTCTTTTTTTTTTCTGTTGATTTATGCTCTTTAAGAATAGTGTTTTTAAACACTATTCTTAAAGAGCTTTTTATTAGTTTAATATTCTAAAGCTCTGGAAATGCAGGAAAACCTCGATATCTCAAACTTGAATAGAGAGAAGAAAAAGCATTTGAATTACCATGTATCAAAAATTACATGTTTTCTACATTAAAATAGGGGAAAAAAAGATTTTTACTTCCCCAGTAGTGGGGGATAGACATTTATAAAAAAATTAAACTACGAATACAATTTTTATAACAATATTTAAATACATATTTATATCTATATACTTTAGAGCATAGATTCTCAACCTTTTTTACGTTGCTGCCCCCTTAAGGAACAAAAAGCATTTCAACGCCCCCTTCATGAAAATCCAGTTATTTAGAGTATGGGGACGGAGGGAGGTGAGCTGAATTATAGGAAGTAACATCTTTAAGCAATTTTTTAAGCTTTAAATTTGTTAGGTTTTTTAAAAAAATGTAATGTGTACATTAACTCGATAATTTTCTCACTGCAGGTAAACACAGTCTATTTGTTATGATCAAAATAAATAGGTTGAATGAAAGAAAAATACAACAAAGAAACCTATGCTTAAAAAAATAAATTATTCTTAATTAGATAATTAAAAAAACACCCAAAATATAAAAAGTAGTATCAACAAAACATTCAAGTAACTATGTTGGTAGGATGATTGTACTTAATGGTTCAGAACTAATTTCTTAAAGGTCGGTTCAATACTTTTAGTGAGATGAAGACGCAGATCCCATCGTTGCACAATTTCGAGTCGATTTCTCCTTTTTGTGACGAGATCTTTAACAGCACTGAATCTTTTTTCGACTAGTTAGGAGGAAGGGAAGGCAATATTCGCAAAAGGCTTCAGAACCCATAAACCCATTGAGGCATTTCTAGGGAACAAAACATCTTTAAAACGGTCAGAAAAGTCCATGTCCAAAAAGTCAAGGTGTTGACAATATTCTTGTGCATCATCAGAACGAATTTCGCCTGCTTGGCTGAACTCATTCCAACAAAAATTCTGCTTCCACAAAATTAGTCTTTTAAGAAGACAGAAATAACTGATTTTGTAAGGATCAAGTTGAGCTCGTTGTCTTGAAGATGTAAATTATCACCCTTGAATTTTTCATATAAATCTTTCTGTCTTTAAATCTTTCATATAAATTTTTCATATAAATCTGCCAAAGTCTTTCTTAAATTCTAGCAATCTGTCTCACAGAGATACATCTCAGTTTCCGAGGAACTCAAGCAAAGAGTCAAAAAGATTCCAATACCTATTGAGACAGAAGCTTTTGAAAGCCAGCGAATCTCGGTGTATAGTAGCAAGCGATTGAATTCTTCATTGTTTTTCTTACTCAGCTGTCTGAATCGTGGAAAGCATTACTGTAAATTTTGTTCACAGCAAGCATGCATATTGCAATGATTGATGCAAACGGTCGCTGAGATTTTTCCTCCTAAATGCTATCTGTGAATCACGCAGTGAACAGCTAAAATATCAGGTACCTCCCTTTCCAAAAAGGCAATGTCGACCCACCATTGCAGGAGCCTATCAGTGGCAATAGACATTTTATTCGCAAGAGGAATGTTTTTCTCTTTAAAATAATTTTTGAGAGTGTTAAAAATAGATTTACCTTTGATATCTATAATCAAGCTTCTTGCCAAAAGCATCTCTTGAATAATTTTTCCTACCTTTACAAACTGGACCTATGCCTACTGTAAAGCCTACATTACCTGGCAAGGTTGATTCATCAACTTGAAGGAAAATTCGTTGGATATCAGAAGTTTGCATAAAGAAATTTCAACGCCTTCAGCCATCTCATCATTTCGTCACCGCACTGCATCGTTGCTTATGGGATATTTTTTTATTACAGTGGGTGCGGCTGGATGGTATAAAATTGCTTCTAAAGCTTCCTTGACAACCGTCAGTATCAACTCTGTTCCGATGATATGAGCTTTCCCAGATTTAGCAATAAATTTTTATATATTATAAGAAGCTATCAAACAATCGTCGTATTTTTGTGATGATGTTGCTAGTAACCCTGAGACCAAAGGTGCCTTCAGAAACGTGAGAAAAGATGTTCGTGAAAAATGACAAACCTTTAATTTGTTTGTCAGGATGAGTTTTTTGTAAATGCTCCTACTAACGGTAAGATTTCATTACCTCATTAGATAAAACTTTATTACAAAGTAAACACATGGGTAATAGAGAGTTCAGCAGTGATTGAACGAATCCCAACTTCAAACAAATATGTGGCACTGTATTGATGACACTTCTTTTTGTTAACCGACATTGTTGGCGGCAGCAAAATACAAGCGATGAAAGAAAATCAATTATTTCTCAAAATTAATAAATAATTTATGGTAAAGAACTAATTCGCGCACGTACCTGGCCAAGTAAACTATGAGATCCAATCGAAACTGGAGAAAAAATCATAAGGAAGCTAACGAAAATCATTATAAGAAACACGGGTCAAATCAAAAATTCATACTGAAAGTGCATGCACTTCAATTTCCACTAAATGACTTGTATGAGTCAGAGGCAAAAACTACTGACTCATGCGCTGAACTGTGTTGGTTCGGATTAGAGAATAGGTGTCGTAGAAGTTCGTTTTATTGCTGGTACAAATAATGTATCGGATAATCTTGATTTTTTATATTAATTTAATCTTTTTTTTCTCTTTAATATTAATTTTAGATTAATTTTATTTATTAAATAAATCTTAATTTAATAACTTTATTTGTAAGTTTT
This sequence comes from Parasteatoda tepidariorum, assembly GCF_043381705.1. Taxonomy (NCBI): domain Eukaryota; kingdom Metazoa; phylum Arthropoda; class Arachnida; order Araneae; family Theridiidae; genus Parasteatoda; species Parasteatoda tepidariorum. The sequence goes on from NC_092211.1 coordinate 53,607,258, forward strand.
AAAATTAAATTTGAATGACAAAACATGCTCATCTCCCCCCTACAGCCCAAAACATATCCAACGCCCCCCTATCGCCCAAAACAAATTCACCGCCCCTCAGCATACTCCCAGCGCCCCCAGGGAGGCGGTATCGCCCCCGTTGAGAACCAATGCTTTAAAGTCAGCGTAACTAAACTTTGTTTTTATTCCCCAACTTTAGCAAAAGTGAAAATTCAAAAGCAAGTCTTATAAAAAAAAATTACAACTGCCCTCAAACATATTTGAAAGTAATGATATAAAAAGTAGTTAGTAGCGATATGTAAAAATACATAGTTAATGTTTAGACATTGGGAACTTTGGCGTCTAGTGAATTAACTAAGAAAAAGTAATTTTCTGTGAGACTGAAGTCTACAGTTTCTACATTTATAATTAATTTTAAGTTAAGATTTTAATTTTTATTAATATACAGTGAATTCGCGATAACTCGAATCTGATAGNTTCATTGGAAACTTTTCATTTTCTCTTTTTAATCTCTTTCGTTTTCCTCTTTCACGTCTGGTGAGTCTCTATAATTAGTACTATAATTAGTACTATTATAATTAGTAGAATTTTTCAGCACTTTAAACATGTTGTATTTTATTACTGCCTTTATAATATTTTAATCAAATGAAGTTATTATTTACTGTCTTTATAATATTTTAAGCAAATGAAGTTATTATTTTATCAGGTATTCTCTTAGGATATTTCATATTTATTTTTCTGTTGATTTTAAAAATAAAAAAAAGTTCTTTAAGAATAAAAGTTTAATATTCTAAAGCTCTGGAAATACAGTCAAACCTCGATATCTCAAACTGGAATAGAGAGGGAAAAAAGCATTTGAATTACCATGTATCAAAAATTACATGTTATCTGCATTAAAATAAGGAAAAAAAGATTTTTACTTCCCCAGGAGTGGGGGATAGACATTTATAAAAAAATTAAACTACAAATACAATTTTTATAACAATATTATTTAAATACATATTTATATCCATATACTTTAGAGTCAGCGTAACTAAACTTTGTTTTTATTCCCCAACTTTATCAAAAATGAAAATTCAAAAGCAAGTTTTATAAAAAAAATTTACAACTGCCCTCAAACATATATTATTTAATTGAAGGTAATGATATAAAAAGTAGTTAGTAGCGATATGTAAAAATCCATAGTTAATGTTTAGACATTGGGAAATTTGGCATCTAGTGAATTAACTAAGAGAAAGTAATTTTCTGTGAGACTGAAGTCTACAGTTTCTACATTTATAATTAAGTTTAAGTTAAGATTTTAATTTTTATTAATATATATTGATATAGATATATATGCTCAAAATGGGAATTTAATTTTATAGTATCTATGCTGAATAGTAAACTAAATATCTGTAAAATATTAATTTCATATTTTTTTTATGAATTTCCTGTATTATTTAAGTACTGATATATGTTTTTTTTTCTTTCATTTTTAGACAAATACTGGCGCACAAATGGAAAATACCTGTGCACTAACTATTTTACCAGTTATTCCAAAATGGAAGATTTATAACTCAGTTCCAAAAAAACCTGTCAAATATTGTGCCATTCTAAAAGAGAAAAGTAAGAAACTATTTTCTATGTTTTGCAGTATTTTTTATTCTATAAATTTCTTTCAAAGTATGATTTTATTTTTTTGTTCTAGGAGAATTTCAAAACTTATTGGAAAATGTTGTAAGTTCATATTTATTTCATTATAGATTCAGCTTATAATGTATACAACATATACATTATTTTTTCATACCTATACTTTTTCCTTTTTTATCTAGCTAAATCATTGCACAGAAAAACTGAAAATCGGTTTTCGCAATGAAACATCATCCATTTAGAGGTACATATTGTCAGCTTAAAAATGTCTAGCGGAAAAAGTATTAAATATACAGTCATAACTGTTAACTCTACTGAATTTTATTAGTGTCTCCTGGTCTACAGACTTAAATAAAGTGAATAACTTTCTGCAAGCACAAAATTTCAATTAAAATAATTTCTGCAGGCATTGATTAACTCTTGTGACTAGTTTCAACTCTTTGGTCGCAACCTGGTTTTGACGAAACTGGTTTGTAAATATTTGTAAAAAAATTTTTATTTGATTCTATATTAATGCATACAACAGGGATGAGTTTTGAAAAAAAGAAAACTGAAAATAAAAATCCAAACAGATTTTGTGCAAAAAGCACTCTTTAAGTAATTGAATAAATACTTGAAATTTGAGTGAGAAGAAAAAAGTGTATGTAGGAAGCATTTATTCACAGAATGTTATCAAAGTTTTAATAAAAGTATCTTTGGCATGGGTAAAAAAAAGTGTAAAAATGTATCCTTTTTTTTTCTTCTTGGGAATATAAAGAAGACAAATTTTCTTTGAAAAGGCAAATGAATTAGTTGTATTGAAAAATTTTCCGTGATGGTAAAAAATTTACAGCAAACGGCGTTTGTGTATATTATATGGGTCTGCTGGTCTACTAGTTTAATCAAAAATTCTCATGGTTTTTGTACATGTATAAAATTTTTTTAAATGTAAGAAAGTTTCAGAAGAAAAGAAATTCCTATAAAAATCGATATTTTACCACTCATTGAATATTGCTTTGTTTTAGTTCATATTAGAAATGTTTGCATCAAATAATCTGCTTTAGTTTTGTTTCTTGTTTGACCCACTGACAGTTTTGTAAACTAGCAAAATTGTCAGGATGTTTCTCCTCTATACACTATTTCCCTATCTAATAACATTAAAAAATTGGGTTTCGATATGCGGAGAAGACTGCATGTTGAGATACGACTTTTTACATGCGGAACTGGCAGTAGGTTATTATTTTTTTTATTATTATTAAAACGGTATAATTTACTTTTTCAATTTAATGTTTGTTTTTCAATATTTGCACCTCGTATTTTTCGCATCAAATAAAAAAAAAAGAGTCTTTCTTCATTTATATTTATTCATAAAAAGAGAAAATGCAATTTATCTTCTGCTTTCTTTAATATAAATTGTATCAGTGTTTATTTTAAATTTTTAAGATTCTTTAGTCATTTAACCGATAACAAAATGATATTGTATGAAAACTGATTTTGATTATTTCTTGTTTATTTATTTTTTATTGATTGAGGCACGTTTTGATCTTTATTTACGTTAAAAACCTATAGCAGTATAATCTGGTCCGATTGTTTCTCAAGGTACCATTTATTATGAACGATAAATACGAGAGAACGACAGTTGCTGCGGGTCGCTGTCAAATAATGACTTTAAAATGTATGAAGAGTAATAAACAAAATAATGGGGTCTCAGAAATTAATAACTTTACTTCAAGTATAAAAAAGTTTAATTGGAAAAATTATGTACTTAGTGTTAAAATATTTATAGTGCAAAAGGATGAGTAAATACATTTATTTATTTTTAAAATATTTCGAAATTTTGAAGGATTGAACAAACTCTTTTCTTTTTAGCAGAAACAATAAATATCTGACATTTCTAATTGATTGCTGTTCATTTTTCTGTAAGTTCATGGGAATACCGAAAGTTCCTCAATATTTCAAAGACTTGAAGAGACTTTCCGCAATTGTGTGTGCTAGTTTTTATTAAGTTGGCCTGATGGATCAGTATCACTTTGCACCTTCTCAGCCAATGCAACCTTTTCTTGAATATAAAACACAAATTTCAACATTCCCATCAACTGATACATAAGCATCAAACCCAATGTTTGGGGTTTTTTCCCCTAAATTGTAACAAATCCTCAATTTCTTCATCATTAGCATCAGGAGCTACTGTTTTTTGTCTCAAAACGATTTAACTTCAATGTTTTTCTTTAATGTTCGTAAACTATATGAACAATAGATGTGGAAATCTGCTAGTTTTAAAAATGATTTAAATGAGAGTTATTATCATTATAAGACTAGCATTTGTGACTGGACTATTAAAACAATATAATATAAACAGGAAAATGAAACATGTGGGAACAATAGATCTGGGTTTAGTATTATAAATCTCTATTTTCTGTACTTTACAAATTTCCAAGATTTCAAGTTCCACGTATAGTTTGAATAGAAAAAAAGTTTAAGAACCTGATACTCTAAGACTAAAAGAATTTCAATTGAAACTTTTTCGTACGAATTTCTGTGAAGAGGCAAGTAATTTATTTACAATTACAGAAGTCTGCATTTTTTTTAACAGACTGAATTATGTGTATAAATTATTATAGTCATAAGCTATATCGCCTTACAAAATCATACCATTAAAAATGATTTTTCATTGATTATTGTTGGTTACTTAAAGTTGAAAGTAGTTGTTTTGAGTCACTTTTTTTGTGCTTTAGTATAAGATTGTGTAAAACAGTTTGTATTGTACTTGTATGATGCCTAAATAATTATAAACAAAAAATGCTTAGGGTATCATTAAATTTTTTCTGTTTGTGAAAATTTTATAGTACTAAAAATTCCAGTACAATAACTGGTTTTTAAATTATTTTTGAATTATATACACAATTTCAAAGCAAAGATATGAAAAAAGTAATATAATTAAATAATTGAATTTATTGGAATAACATTTGCAATATTTTTTTCCCCTGTATTCACTTACTATATTTTCAACCAGTTTTTATTTTCTTATCTAGAAATATTTTAACACCATCATCAGGCAGTTAATTATTTTCAGTTTTTGCATTGATTGCATTTTTTAAACTTTGCATTTTTATAATATATATTTTATTGTGCATTTATTAACATAAAAATATTCAAACTACTTTATTAAAAAGTTCAATTGAAAAAAGCATTATAAAATAAACTATTTATATAGCTCAAATGTTTGCTGTTTTTTTTAAAAAAATTAAAAAGAAGAAACATAAAAATTGGTAATAATAAAATGTAATATCATATCTGGTTTCTGTAATACATTATCTGGTTAATGTGCTTTAAAAATGACTAGATAATTTATTCATTTTTTTTATGCAGAATTAACTTCTAATAAAAAGCTATGATTTTTTTTCCTTGCAATTATTTCAACAACATATCTTATAGTAAATGTTGTTTAAATAGATAAGTAAATGGCAATTGATTCATTCATAAAATAAAAGTAGTTCATAATTTTTTATAATTAATGAAAAGCATTTAAAGTAAGGTATTCCTATCATTATCAATATTTGCAGTATTTATCAATATACGGCAGACTACTCTAACTGCATAGAAGGATATACTAGTATTTTAATATATGTAAAATTCTCAGAATATTTTAATATTCTTTTGATGAAGTTTAAATTTGGGTGTGTAACATATATGTTTTCTTAGATTATTTTTTCTCAAGTTACTTTTTTATTTAATTCATGATTTGTTATAATCAATATACATTTGTATATTTATGAAAACTAATGTTTGTTCATTTTATTTTAGTTTTCAAAAAAGGTGAAGAATTCATGCTCTATTATTGATAAAAAGAAGATTGATACCTCAAAGGATAAAAAAAGTTTAGAAATTATTTTTCTCAACCAGGAAGAAAAGGATTTGCTATCTTTAAACCTTTCTATAAGTGAAAAACATGCACTAAGAAGGAGAAATAACTTGTTAATATTTCTTAAAAACAATTCCAATAATATAAAATACCATATTGAAGATGGCAGTATTTATGTAAAATGTGATGTTAACATTCAGTGGCATATATTTTATGACTTGTTTGAGTTTCTTCTTGTAAAGTATGGCATCTGCAATATTGGTGCTCTTTTCTATTGTGTTCTTTTTTCTGGTTGTATGTTAAAGCAAGAAATAAGATTTCTATGTTGTAAACCAATAGACATCAGTAGCCCTTCATATAATTTTTTACTGGATTTACGTGAAAGTACTTCGATTAAAAACTCTTGCTTAACTTCAAGGAAGTTACCAAAACGGGTGAGGTCTTATCAAAATCATCTCGATGACAATCTTGTCCCAGCAGATAGCCAAGAATTATCATGTAAGATTCTTTCAGACCTGATACCGTGTCGGAAAACTATGGATATGAATAGCATAATGCCCAAACAAAAGGTTCCCAGGCTGGATTGTTTTTGTTCGGAAATACATTGTAAATGCCATGAGACTGAATGGAAACTTCACAGAAAAATATCCAAATGCAGTGTAGATAGTTATATGGATATATTACTGAAGAAAGGTGTGACCTCCAATGATGAACTCTCCATCGCTCAGGGTGAATCTAGTTTTAGCTCAACCTTTGGTAATTTTTCGAATCAAGATTTTGATTCATTATTAAATAATGTTATAGAAAACTCTGATCCTCCTATAGACTTATTGCCAAAGAGAAAGGATTTACCGTTGAGTAAATCTCAAAATTGTGATAGATATTCTCAAAATCCTGGTAATCCGTGTGGAATTTCAACAAGCAATATAGCACCTGGATTAATAAATAGCCCTGCAAGAAATAAACTTGAACCTAAACCTGAATCTTTATTAAAAGCCATTAATCTTTTGAATGAAGACATGGGGGGAAATGAAAATTTTTCTTTTTTACTTGAGGAGTTTTCAGATAAGAAAAAATGTACAACTCCTTTTAATATGTTTCAGACTGCATCCGGTAATAAGGTTAATATTTCAGATTCAGCTTTAAAAAAGGCTGAAGAAATGTTTACTGAAGTAATGCAGGCTGAGGGTGATTCTGTCAGTGATGATAAAAGTGTAAATGTGTTACCAGAAAATAAATTTAAAGCAGAAAGGAGCATGTCTTCTTCCGATCACAAATCCGCTAACATGCCAGGACCAGTGAGAGATAAGCATTTGAGTGACAATGTTGATGGAATGTTAGTGGATGGCTTTTTTGAAGATATCTGTTTTGATGAAAATGATGAATGTTTGACTGATGCCTCTCAATCTTCTTCAATGTGCAATAATAAACTTAAAAAACTATCTTCTGTCGGTAAAGTTCGGAAAAGCCTTGGCGGAAGAAGATCGCTGAAACCTTATTCAAAAAAGATTGAGATACCTGATGTTAAAAATCTTTGAATGAGTTTTTATAAATCCTTTCATTCCATTAGTAATTTTTACTAGTATAGTTTCGAAATAATGAATTTATCCAAAAATGTTTTAATTACAATACAGCTGTTTCAAACAGACATATAATTTTATCCACAGCTTCCAATTCTATTGGATTTTCCAGTAGACTACTGGATTTTTCCAGTTTCTACTAGTTTACTTAAAATTATCCTGGTTTTTGTACATTTTAGAAAAATCCCTTAAATTGAGTAAGCTTCCTAAAAAAAATCCTTATTGCAATGGAATTTCTATACAAATTATTGCTTGCTTGCTTGAATATTTAAATAAGTATAACTAATGCATAATGAAGCGAACCTCATTTATAGTAATCGGTTCAAAACTTTCTTTGTTATGAAATGTTCAGTTTATTTTTATTCAGAACTTTCTTTTCAAATTAATTTTTTAAAAAAACTTTTATCTATCTTTGATGAATTAAATGCCTTTTAATATTGTAAATTATGAGTATACATAATACATTACATTTCAAGTATGTTTAATGTAAATCATAACTGGAAAATATTGCAATTTTTTCTAATTTGGTGACTATAAAAATCCGTAAAATTCCTTACGTGAAATATTTAGTACATTATGCAGCAATTATCATAAAATTCTTATTATTTCATAAAATCTTCTGAATTTTTTCCTATCCATGTTGGCAGCTATATTTTTATCTACATGTTGTGTAATAACAGGTAATGGTTTATTTGCTACATAGTTGCTCATATTGTGATTGCATATTTTGTTCTCTGTTCGATACAGTAGAATCACAGTACCATTCTATTCCTGTCACTATAGCCATAAAGAAATAGAATGTCTTATGCCATACCTTAATATAAACTATTGCATTTTTTTATTTATTATTATTTGAAAGTGGATTTGATCAACTATGTATGAATCAAGTGTTTAGATTTCAATGGTGGATAATTATAATTTAACTTTTCCAAGACGGATATTTATTTTTTGTTAATGTCCAATACATTTTGTTGTGAGAAAAATATTCATTAACATTATTGTTTTTTTTTCTACATGCGTAAGTATCAACATAATCTATTTTGGAGGCAGATTGCCTGATTAGGATGAATTGAGTTAAATTGCAGATGTGATAGAATTATAACTACTTTTTGAGACAAAATGAAAAAGATTTGCTATTAATCTCCATTGTTATGAGCCTCTTATATGTTTTGTGGACATTTATTTGAGGATGCTTATTTATTTTTGTGTAACAATCAATAAAAACATTTCTTAATTTCAAGTCAATAAAAAGTTGTCTATGTGGTCACATATTTGGCAAAAATATTTATAAATATTTAGACCTTTCAAAACAGGCCTTAAGTTAGCTTTTATTTTTTGGGTCGAAAAATGTAATTTTAAAAAAAAAATAATTTAAAGCAATGAATGTGCAAAACAAATTTTAAATTTCAAGTTCAAAAATATGAAAGTTAGAATATAAAATAACTAATTAAAAAATAGTTTAGATTATGAAATAATAGTATAAAATGCAATATGTACATGATGCAACCAAACCAAACATACCAAAATATACATAATACTTTTTATCTAACCAGAAATCTACATAAAAACTAACCCAAAGATTGTGCTGAAAATTGAAAATATGTTATGGAAAATTGAAGTATTCTATAGACCTAAGACCTGCAACTCTTTATCAGATAGAAATTTTGAAATTCAAAAAAAATTGTGATGCAACCTAATATATAATAATTAAAATTATATTTGCAACATTACAAGTTAGTGCATATTTTCAATAATTGTTAGATGTAACAAAATTGCAATTACTTTTTGAGTCACTGTATGGCCATAAATGAAAAGAATATTGCCTTTTCATGAGCTATTACATTTTTATTTCACTTTTGCTCCTTACATATTTTGAAGACTCAAAATATAACAAGATTTGAATTTGAAATGCTCTAGGCCAAAAGTTTGTTATGGCTCTACTTTTTGAAGGGAGTGAAACATTGTATTATAATCATATTAAGAATTTTTGTAAACATTAAAATTATTTGAAACATTATTTATGATCTGAGTATTCCTTAGGTTTGAACCATATTCTTGAGACTTCATTTAATCCAATGTCAATTATTCTGTAGCGAAAAATTCTTCTGCTTTCATAAGTTATTTTCTTTCTAATTTATATGTTCTAAATTATATAGAAATGTCAGATTTTATCAGACCATATATTTGTTCCAAATGAAATAAAATTGAATAAATGACATATTTGTTCTTAATAATTTTTTCTTTGTATAAATATAAAATAATTAAAAAATATTTATTATTTCATACAAAGCTGAATTTTTTAAAAAAAGTTGCTTAACATGAATAATTGTATGTGGTTTGTGAAAATATCACCTCTTTGTTATGTAAAATAACAAATTATCTTTCAGTTACGTCATTTAAAAATTAATCAAAATAAATTATAATTAATTTATACTGTGGAGAAAATTATTATAAACGTTATTAATAAGAAACATTGCTTAATTATTGCACAGTAGGGTATGATATCGAAAATTTCAATTTTCAAATATGACCAATGTTATACTAATTTATTAAGTACATTGTTACGTAAATAAGCATATTTTTATTATATACTACGTTTTTATAAACCCGCTTTCGTGTATGAGAGGCTAGAATCCTGTTAATTTAATTAGTATCGAGATTGCATATCCGAAATTCTTGATTATCTCAATACCCTTCCTCTTCGCCTAGAATCTTGCTGTCACAATTTCTACTATGTTCTGACTGGCATTCGGTTTTTAACTATGGTGCTTTCCAGTCAATGCTTTAAGCTAAATATGTCTTTAGTGATTCCGTTTACGCTCTAGAGCGCGTCAAATACGCCAAAAATCTCTGAGGGGACACAAAAAATAAGTTGTGAAGTGCCCCCTGGGACGCGTAATTCAGCGCCGGGGGGAAATAAATTGATAAAATAACGCTTCAGCAGGTGTAAACAAGTAAAATTTCAACCTAACTTTAAATATACATGTTCATGTAAAAACCCGAAGTTTGGTAAGTTTTAGAATTTACCGGTAAAACCTATGATTTACCGAAATAGCTTGGTAACTACTAAGTTTTACCGCTATGGTTGAAATGGAATCACATTAAAGCATACTTCAAACTTTTACCGGTTAAAACCTAAGATTTACCAACTTCGCGTTTTTATCGTAACATGTTACGGAAAATTGGAATTCGAAGTATGTAATTACACCGCTGTTTTTCTTTAAAGTGGTAGAAAATTCATATTTTGAATAGGACACTTTTAGAGCAAAAAGGGACCCAAAAATATAGGCCTTAGGGCCCGTAGTGTCAAAAGACTAGCGGAAACAATAATCAGCATTTTATAGCCGCATAGAATTTAAGGTCAATTGTAATTTCGACTCCTATCTGACCAAGAGTGCCCAAATTTAAATTGGAGGTGTAAATTATAATAGTTTTTTAAGAGTTGCATGCAAACTGTCCTTTTCGTAACATAACAAACTAACAGACACAAAACTAAACATTGGAAAAATAATGAAATTTTAAAAAAAAATTACTTTTGTGAAGTAAATTGAACAGGAAGAAACAATTCAATTTTTGTCACGTTTAAAACATACTACGCATCACTTTTCGAATAAAACTATCAAGACCAAAGATTTAGTTCCGTAGGTCTCTCGAATGTGTGGCAAAGAAAAAAAAAAGAATTTTTTCTATTTTGCTCTATTTCCAAAAACATTTTTTTTTTCTTTTATTTCCTTGTTTTAAAAATATTTGTGAAAAAGTTGGGGCTTCTGATACGCACCACTTGACAATAAAGATTCCAGATAAACAGTTTTAATTTGAAAAAAAAAAGTTCACTCAAAAAACGTACAAGATCGTTTATTATAAACCAGTCTAATACGTGGCAATATATTGAATTTACTATTCAAAAGCATTAAAAGAAAAAATTATCAATCATCGTATAAATCCTCCTGTTGTTTGTCATCAATAATCCTTTTCAACGCAACATCTTTTCGATTCTTGGGTCCAACACACGTTCCTTTTAATACATAGGGTCGTGACACTTTAAACATCCATTCTATTCCAGAGTCACATTCTAAGGGATTACCTGAAAGGTGGGGAAAAAACTAATTTTAAAAAAAAAAAAAACGATCTCTGCATATCTGTATCAATTTGTTTTGAAAGATCCTCAAATATTTACATAATTAACACTTCGGTACTTTTTACTTTCGTCACACTAGAGCTGCACGGGCGTTGGGTCCATGTCCTAGGGGTTATGCGTTCGATTCCCTCCGGCCGAAGACTTCTCGTGTAGTAAATGGAGACTGGTGCACGCTAAACCTGTCGGGTCGCAAAATCTTCCGTTTTCCGATAACAAATTATACCTCTGGGGGAAATTCGCTTGGTTTTGCCAAGCAGGCTTGCTGGTATTGGCAAGTGACATTAGAAACAACAACAATGCTGCACAATGGGCTATTGGCGACGGCTTGGGAAACATACCTGAGGATGATCCGGGGGCGACATACATACGTAACATTCCGTTTTACAGGAAGGAAACATTCACACTCCATCCTTCAGCAGATCTAATTTTGACCTGAACCAGAGCATGATATCCATCTCCGATCCTGTAACCCCAAAGGTATTGATTTATTATGGGAATTTTGAGGACTTTGTGACCCCGACAGATTTAGCGAACAAAATTAATACAGGAATAAAAATAGCAAAATATTACCTAAGTTAATTTTGTATTTCTTTTAATCCTATTTTGAAACAGTGACCATATCGACCATAAACCCTCTGGCAACCAAATAAAAATTAGCACTGTCATAAAAGTTATCAAGAGGGCAATTCAAAAGAGGGAAAAACGTATGGCAGCTTATTAAGTAATTAAAGTCAATAAAAGCTATTAAAGAACACGGGTGCAGTTAGAAGTATTGACCATGCCAATATGACTTTGGAGAAATCCAATCAACAGTCTGAAATTAGCTGTGGAGACTACGTGAGGAGGGTTCATTGGGAATGGTGAGTGCTAGAGCTCCAGGCCTTGCAACTTCAATCTATCTATATTTAAATGTAACTATCTCTAGTTACATTATTACCTACACTACGTAACCGGTGGTAGACACTATGAAGAAATCATTGAGTTAAAAAAAAAGCCTCAGAGCATCATATGGTCGTGAAACCGCATTTATACGAAGATAAATCTGAGGGATTTGAAATTCCTAGAATGAGAATATTGTTTCTGTAAGCATTTTCTAGATATTTCAATGATTAAAAAAAGATAAGGTATACTTTGTGCCATAGATAAAGCAAAAAAAAATCTGGAAAAAAAACATAAATGAAAGTAGAGAAATGGACATACTACACTTTCGGTTCTATAAACAAAATCGGCGGATGTGGACTTCTCTAATTCTGCGTTGTTCAGTGATGAAGCAACCTGGGGTGTTCAATACGCACAGCAACGCTTCGCTGTTAATGTGTGGGCGGTTATTTTGGGGGACAATTTAATTGGGCCACCTCGACTGGACGCTCTCAAGTACCTCGTATTTCTTCGAGAGGTACTTCCCGAAATGCTTAATGATGTCTCTGCCCATGTTCGGCGGGGAATGCGATTTCAACAGGACGAAGCACCATTTCATTAAGAAAGGTGTGTACGAGATCATTTGGACCGGGCATATGGAAACAATTGGATTGGGCGTGGTGGTCCCCTTGCTTGGCCTCCCAGATCACCTGATTTATCTCCTCTTGATTTTTTTTTCTCTGGGGTGCTATGAAAAGCATTGCGTACGACACGCCCGTAAATTCTGGAATGAACCTGGTGGCACGAATCTCCATTACTGCTGCCACGATCAGTGACACGTCAGGTATCTTCGAAAATATTCGCCACTCCATGTCGCGTAGGTGTAGTGCCTGCCTCGTGTGTCAGTTTTAGTGTCTTTATGTCTCTTTATTACGTGAGGGTGGCGTTTCTGCGCATACTTTCCTATGTAATTATAGCTCCTAACCAATGTTTTCTATCTTCTCTTCAAGTTTATATATAGCATTCTGGACCACCCAACCAAAAATATAGTATGCCCATTTCTGTACTTTAATTTGTGCTTCATTCACGTTGTTTTTTCTTATTTTAAACCTTATAACGCAGATTTATCTCAAATCTTTAGGTAAATGAGCTTGCGATATTTTACTTTCATTAATCAATAAAGATTGTTAGACCGGGGTTACCTAGGTGGCAGGACGCTGGACTCACGTTCGTGAGAACGGGGAGTTCGAATCTAACCGGCAGGAGACTCCCCGTTTAGTAAATGGTGGCTGGTGCACGTTAAATCTATCGGATCACAAAGTCCTCCATGTTCCCATAACAAATTATACCTCTGGGCTACTAAATTGGAGATTTATCGTTCCCTGGTGATGAATGAATAGATGTCTGAATGAATCCGCCCTATAAACGGGTGTGACGTATGGGTGTGTCAGGAATCCAATTCTTGACCGTAGAAGGCGCCACTTATAAACAAGTACAATCGCACCCCTTGCCTTAATAGCCTATGACAACAACATTAAAGAAGATTTGGCAGATGATGTAAAGTTGAAATACACATTTTGCACAATGCAATTTTCTAATGATTAAAATTTTATTTATGGTTTAATTTGTCGTCAAATGAGTCATGATGCTTGTTATACTAATAACGAATTTGAGATTTGTTAGAAAACGCGAAATAATATTAAGCAAATATGCGAACAAATTTGATCCCCTCCCCGGAATAAAATCCTTGCGAAGGCCCTTTTAGGTTTACTGTTTTAGAACGGAGCAAGTTTGTATGCAGTTGGAAAAAAATATCTTATCGTTCACCAGTTGCAGAAACACACCATCTCATTTTGTTTGAAAATTATGCATAAGTTTGGCCTGATAAAATCAAAACGATTACGTAACACAGTGTTAAGTTACTTACAGCGTAACCTGTAAACGTTAAACGTTCATTATTATCCTTTTGTAGGTTTTATAACTTACTTTCCAAGTAAACACTTCTCAATCGACTCCAAACAGGAGACCATGTTGCTTCTGTAACATATTGTATTTCATTTTCTGCAAGAATAACTTCCTTTAAGGCTGGCATTTTTGAAAAGATGTCGTCAGGCAAAGTAGAAATTTCGTTGTTTCTGCAAAGTTAGAATAACATTCCCTTAAAGAGTTGTTATTAAAAACAAAATAGTGTTATTTAAAAATGTTTAATATTTGATTGATTAAATTAAAGTTTTTTTTTACTTGTTTTGGCAGAAATGAATTATCCATTTCATACATTTTTGGCCTGGTCAGAGATTTAAAATTGCATGTGAGATATAAGTAACAATATTTTAAAAATAAGATTGGCTTTCTTCTATAAAATATTCTTTCTTAATTGAATTAATTTTGAGATTGAAAAAAAATTGTAAGGGGAGGAGTAAAAATAATGTAACAATTTTTTATAATTTACACTATATTTCTCCTTCTATATAAATGAATGACACTTTATATTGGATCGATTTTTTCGTAAATAAACAAACAATTGTCAAGTCATAATTAGTTTAAATAAATCTTATCTTCTACATAGGTTTGTTCATTAACAAATGGGTGCAAAAACCCCAAAGAAAAAGTAGCTAACAAGAAAACACTGCTCCCTTGTTAGTTAAAAACAAAATCCCAATCCTATCGAAATGAAAAGGGAATTAGATACCATCAAGCAGCAAGTGGATCAAATAACCACATTCGACACACATGCGTAACGTCGTTTGCAAGTATATATCCAATTAAATCTTATCCAAGAATTTATTCAGAGAGATAATAAACCCCCCACTGTTGTATAATGTGCACAACGGAGCCGCGATGGCTCAGGGGATAGAGCGTTCGCTTTCCTATGGGGTGAACCGGGGTTCGATCCCGGCAATGGCTGGTCGATACGAATTCCGCATCCGTCTTGCACCGGCCACAGTGCCGGCGTGAAATTTCCACAGTGGTAGACGGATCATGGGTTAGAGTCCCCTTGCCGTCAGGCTAATCGTGGGAGGTTCTCGTGGTCTTTCTCTCTACGTAACGCAAATGCGGGTTAATTACATCAAAACAGTCCTCCAAGAAGGCAAATTTCTCCCAATACTCGATCCAGGAATTCCATTGTCTTCTGGATTGGGTTCAAAATGACAAGGATACGAAGTTGAACATTAGTAGTCATAAACCCGAAAATTGGGTCGGCTGTTCAACGACCGTTATAAAATAAAATAAAAAATATGCACAACGACGTGATTCGACACAACTATGTGATTAGTTACAATTTCCCGATTGAGAATTACTGTGAAGTGTGGTAATTGAAATAACTGTTCTAGTGCAGTGTGGTCGATTTCTGTAAAACATCGATATTTTACTTAAGTTAAATGTGTCTTGGTAGCGGATCTTAGAAATAAAATTACATTTATCGTGCGCATCTATGATTTGAGTTTCCCTCCCAATCCACAGAGCCACCACGGTACGTAGTACATAGATTTTATAACAATTGTTTAACAGCCCACCCAATTCTGAGTTTATGACAATTAGTGTTCAACTCCATAACCTTGTATTTTTGAATCCAACCCAGAAGACAAGTAAACTTCTAGATCAAGCAGTGAGACAAACTAGCCTTTGTGGAAGATGGATGGAATTAACCAACATTTACGTTACGTGGAGAGGAAAACCTCTGCACGCAAGGGGATTCTAATCAGAATATGTCTACCACTGAGGATATTTCTTGGATTTATTCAAAATATTGCTTCTATCTATGCCACGTGTATTATAAAATCTACGCGTTAAAGATTCGCACAATGAAACTTATTTTCTTCCTATAGTTTTTTTTCCATTGCCCACCTGGATTGACATTCTTCAATTCAAGCGTATTAGGACAGATTTGTTGGCCACTCCTTCAAGGGCATCATATTTAGTTGGACCAACGCTGCTCCTACAGGAAGAAGTAGAGAAAGAAAGAAAAGTCATGCCCTTTCCGGGATTCGAACCTAGAAACTTTCTGACGCACTTCCATTGAAAAATATGTTTTATTGTTTATTGAATAAAAAATATTATACACTGATGAAATATTTCCATTTATGGCAAAAATATGGCCTGAAATTTTATTGATATTTTCAGACAAAACCAGAAAAGTCTTGCAATTTTATTTCTCATATTAAGAGGGAACTTCTCATCTTATTCATTGCATTTGACGCCACTTTTTCCTTTCCTCAATTTTTCTTTTCTCTGGTTTGTCATCATTCCACAATAAAGCCTTCATATTTATTATGTTGATTTAAATAGAACCCATAGAGTGTTTTGAAATTCATCTGACACATCATGAACTGATAATGTCATGGCAATCCAGCTGGAAAATGACATTTCGAAAAAAGAATTAAAATGTTCCCTTGTCAAGTAGATGTTACTTAAATGCAAAATGTGGTGGAATCGTTAGACTTTATCATCCAATACAGCTTGCTTATAGAAAAACTGATTATTAAAGGTAAGTGTCTCACATTTCGATTGCCCAGGATGCTTTCAAAACTCTTAAATAATATGATAGCTAAACCACTCACAGTTGTACTTCACTTCTGAAAAAAGTGTTAAGAACTACATAGTTTAGTTTGTGGAAAATTTTCTAGTCTTATTATTATTTATTTATTTATTTTATTAAGTCGTTTCTTAATTTCAAATTCAAAATGTTTTTTTGCATTTTCATATTTTATTTTATTTGATATAGTAGCTGGTTTATATCATTTTTAATGCGCTGTTCGGCTTTGAAAAAAAATATCTCATGAACACACAACTTATTTATCTTGCAANATATATATATATATAATTGTGTATTATACGGACAAGGCTTTTACAACATATATCGCATAGACAAAGTCTCACTCATCGTAATGTAAAATAAAATAGTTTTTATCAACAAACAACTTTTCCATTATTTTGTATGAAAAAATACGAAACGAAATGCTGATTTCAACTTAGAAGATTCGAGTTGATATAGTCCCCGTTAATTTTCCAGATATGATGCTCATTTTATATAAACTTTATCCTAAAATGTATGGCTCTCTAAGTGAACTAATCACAAGATACGGTTCCTAGTAGATCAATGAGTGGATGAGGGACCACTTTGATTAGCTTGCAAGGGAACCGAGGGTGCGTGGTATCGGTCTGTGTTACTTTTCTTGTTAAGTAACTCGACTTCGCTCTCAGGTCGTCGAGCGTACCGTAGCAGGAGAGCCATCCCCTCTGCAGCGGTTCAAAATTGTGATGGATCATTCTCATGGATGCTCATTGATGTCAACGCTTATACTGCAGCGTTACTGCTACGCAAATAAAGTACTACTACTTAGAATGTGATGCAAGAATTTCTTATAAATTTTTTAAAGAAAGCAGATGAAAAGTCGTCGGTTTCCGTACAACAATTATAATATCAAATAAACCGCCGGTTTTTCATCTGCTTTCTTTAAAAGTTTTATTAGAAATTCCTGCATCACATTTAAAAATAAAATTTTATATAAAATCAACTTTATGACTTAAAATTGACTGAAACTGTATCAACTCGTTTTTTATGAGTTACCCTCAATATTTTATTTTTTCGGCTTCTCTTTATTATTTTTTTTTATTATTTTATTTTACTCTTTTTCTGCTTAGGATTCGTCAATTCTTTAAAAGAAAAAAAAATGCGTCTTGTTTTTTCCCTCAATATATATAACAATTCAAACAGTGTATTATAGTATTCGGAGTGCAAAAGTTCAATGTCTCTAAGTCTATTAGAGTATTTTTTTTAAATTTCGACTATCTCGTTGAGAATTCTAAACTATTAATATAATCTAAACTACTCACGTCAAATCTAAAGATGAGAGATGCACAGCAGGTGATGGAAACATGCTTCGTTTCAAAGTTTTGAATTTGTTGCCAGTCAGCCACAAATTCCTCACATTGCGAAAGGACGCAAAAGCCTTGTCTCCAAGCTTTTCGATGAAATTCGTCATTATGAACAAGTTTCGAACGTTGGAGGGGCCATCTTTGAACCAATCGTTTCCCATCTCTGTTAATTCGTTACCTTCTATTTCTAAGTCGGTAATGGCTTTCAACTGCGACACATTGAGGTGTTTCAGCTCATTGTCTTCGTTAAAGCTAAAGTGTATTGCAAATTCCTGCAAACAGAAGCATATGAATCTATTACGATTGCTATACCTCCCCTATGCATTCTTCAAAAAAAAAAAAAGAATGAAAATGAGTTTTGATTTATGATTTTTCGAAGCTAATGCTAAATTTGTGTTAATATATGCTAAAGAAATACGTATTAATCACACAAAAGCTACTAGATACTTAATGTATCTACTTTTTTTTTCTTCAGTTTTGTTAGTAATCGGGACAGTTTCATTGCCCCATCAACCCCTTCAGTATAGGGACATATACAAGACTACGTGATTCTTCCTTAACTGTTCACGGTATTCTATGTGAAACGAGCCCTTCTGACTTTAATGGCCTAAGATTACACAGACGTAAGCTCAATGCATCTCATACTACATACTAGTACATATGAGTACTCTATAGTGCTTATAAACTCAAAGTATGGTTTTTTAGAACTAATGCTAAGTCTGTGTTATTAAGAAATATTCATTGAGCGGACATGATCTACTGGACACTTTATACATTATATGACCTAGAGCCGCGGTTGTTCAGGGGATAGAGGGTTCGCCGCCGACTGAGGTGCACCGCGTTCGGGTAGATACAATTTTTACTCCCTGCTCGCACCGACCA
Organism: Parasteatoda tepidariorum; assembly: GCF_043381705.1. Taxonomy (NCBI): domain Eukaryota; kingdom Metazoa; phylum Arthropoda; class Arachnida; order Araneae; family Theridiidae; genus Parasteatoda; species Parasteatoda tepidariorum. The sequence goes on from NC_092211.1 coordinate 53,626,063, forward strand.
CAGTACTGATGCGAAATATCCTCAGTGGTAGATGAATTATGGATTGAAATACCCTTTTCATATGACTAACCATAGGAGGTTTTTCATGATTTTCCTCTCTGTGTAACGCAAATGCAAGTTAGTTTCATAAAAAAAGGCCTCCATAAGTTTGCCATAATGCTTGATCCAGGAGTTCCCTTGTCTTTTAGATTGGGTTCCAAATTACAAGGCTGCAGAGTTGAACATTGAAAGTTGCAAACTCAGAATTGGGTTATCTGTTCAACGCCAGTTATAAAAAAATAAAATAAGTGACCTTTGCCAAAAGTAACAAACGAATCCTTAAGAAAAACGTTTTTGAAATTTCATGAGCAAGTGTAGTGGTCATAAGGAAGCTCTTAGATACTTTTTTTTTACTCCTTATAGGCATTCGGATGCAATATTTTAAAATACAAATAAAAAAGAAATATTTTTCAAGCGGAAAAAAACAAAGAAAGAAACGTTATTTCATCAGATTTTGCTAGCATTTTTTTTTTCCTTCTCGGCTAAACTACACTTAGCCATGCAGTTTTTAACGACTTCTGTTCTCAAGAAGATTCCGTAAAAAATATCAGCAAAAAAATATACATAAAGGGCGGTGATTACAAAAACAACACTGAAGAAGGTATTAAAAAAATGCATAGGAACGAAATTACCTCAATTATATGCTCTAATCCTTCTAAAGCTGATCTGCCTTCATCTCCGAACTTCTTCAGATCACAATTAGTGAAAGATATTTTCGTGACATGAAGTCCTTTGAACAAATCTGATGGTATGTAGTCGAGTCGCGCTCTCAAAAAGTCTATAAACACTCTACGAATACCTTTCACACTTTGCAATGCTCTTCTGAGTTCGTCGACGTCTGTAACCGCCATGCAGTCCACTCGGATAGATTTACCATCACTCACGCATCCACAAGGTTCTAAATCTTCAATAGGTGGACATAAGTTTTCAAGTGCACTCGCCAGGAAGATGCACTTTAGGAGCAGCAAGGATACGGCTAGAAGTACCATTTTGGACTTTTTCTGAATAAAAAGAAACGTACAATAATGAACTCGATACATCGCAGTATAGAACAATCATATAGAACAATAGTTTCGGTAATTACTGTAATCGAAAAAAATATATAAATGGAATGAATTTGGTTGGTTATTAACGCTGTTTTACGAAGCTGCGTTGCCAACGAAAATTAAAAAAAAGCCGTAGTTTAAGAGCCTTATATTTGAAGCAATGCAATGATTTTAAACCATAATCTTGATGTGAAAATTAACTGAGCTACTTAAATATTTTATAAGTTATTAAACTTTTTTAAAAATTGCCAATTTGGCAATATTTTATAACCTAAATGAAAATTATCAAAATCAATGCCTTATTCTCAGTTTTTGCAAATTTTTATTAGCCCAAGTCAAGCAGCGTTCAAGTAAGTTTTGAATTATTAAAAAATTAGACATCAAACGCTTTACATTTTCACAAAATTGTGACTTTTCTCCATATGGATGGTGTTTTCAATAAAAATGTAAACAATAACAATCTCCAGCTCGGGACCTACTCTAGTTCCGGTTTAAAAGTTTGCAGCTGCTTACTACATGTTATTCTAATAGGCGATGTTTTCAAACGGATAATTTTGTTTTCAATAAAAGAAATAAATTAGATAATTTCTGAGCTCAAATCTGTCGTATTTCATAAGATATTAATATTATTATGTAATTCTGGGGAGTTTGGAGTGAAAATTTGTTTTAGTTATTTTGTTATTTATTATTAAAAAAGGTGACATGGTTGCTAGATTTTGAATAACTCGCTTTTTTGGCAGTCTTGATTTGGCCTCTTTCCATTTGTTTATTACTG
>NC_092211.1:53627951-53630449 GCF_043381705.1 Parasteatoda tepidariorum
ATTTCAGTTTTCCATTTTCCTCTCAAAACACAATGATGCCAAATGGCTTTAAAATACAACTGAAACAGTAACCCGGAAATTTAGGCAGTCCCGAGCTTGCAGCGCTCCCTAGTGTAGAAAACACCATCCATTGACGTTTTGCGCCATTTTCAAAAAACGCAAAGATAGGCTAAACTTGACCTAATAGCCATGAGTAACAGTTACAAACAAACAGCAGTTAGTTAATAGCATATTATTCGCAAAAAAAACATCTTTTCATGTTACGACGGAGCCTTAACAATAACCAGAAAGAAAGAAAAAGTAACCAGCTAAATTCACAGCATTAATGGTGTAAATTTTAAAAATTTCAGTCTACCGTCACGTATATTACTAAGAAGAAAGATGGCTTTTAAACACACATTTTATGAATTTATATTTTCAATAGTAAATATAAATTTAAAATATAGGAGAGGTACATGGTACATAATATCTCTCATATATTTTTATTACTTATCGTTGGCATTTTTATAAAAAAATTGCATTACTTATTTGTTAGCAATCAGTTAATGCGTATATCAGTTTTCATTGATTTTGCTCTCACTATTTAAAATTTTATCCAAATTCTCTTAAACATTTATTTTTATTTTAAAATTAAGCGATTAAATTTCGTGATTTAAATAACTGAAATTAGTCACTTTGTCTTTTATATCTGGCAATTTGATTGTTACTAATAAAACATAAAAGAAAATAACTTCTAAGAACTTATAGTGTTACATAAATAATCCCAGGAAATTGAAGTGATTTACTTAATTACAAACTGAAATATATACAAATTGGAAATAACAGTCGACGTGTCTCAATTACTCAAAAATTGGCTTTCTTTGTATGCTTATTTTGAAGAGCTTGAAACATGTCGACTGTTATTTCTAATTTGTGCAAATGAAGTTTTCAATCAAGTAGTGAAGCTTAGAGTTTCGTATTTTTAAAACCATTCACGAAAAAATATATTAGAGATTTTATATTATTAAAACCACTCACGAAGAAAAACAACACCACGAATTAGTTAATACACTTAATGAGTTCAACTTTTTAATGGTAATTTAAAGTTATATAAATGAACACACTTCCATATTTAGTTTCAAAATATACATTTTTCCAGATATAAAATTGGATATAACTCGGCAAATATATCAAATTTTACTTACCCGAAGGAGATTTCGTGGAAATCACTGCGATTTTGATAAATTATTCATACATCCGTAGAAATAGATAAATTTTTTACATGTGGTGCTTTTCCCAGTATTATCTAACACAATCTCAACTTCCTCATTTTCGTTTACTAAATATAATATATCTAAGCAGAATATATTCTATTAGAGTCTAGTAGTATTTTTAGATACTCTTTCAGAATATGGAAGTAGATATAGTATTTATTATTAGTAATATTATATAGTTGCAAAATAATATATATCCAAGAATATGTATCTGAGAATATATGAGAGTATATATATCTGAGAATATATATATGAGAGTATATATATCTGAGAATATATATATGAAAATATGTACTTCATTGGAATATTATACATTATTAATACTCGGTGAACACGCGTTCTTTGTACGAAGTGTAAAAAAGTACAGTATTCAGTAACTCAGTACTGAACAACACTGTAATATCATGCACTACATTTAAAGGTATATACCAACACAATTAATGAAGCTAAAAGAATTTCAGTTATTCATTTATTTATCATTTATTTATTTTTTTACCTTCCCGGTGACTTTACGTTATTATATTAAAAAACAAACTCGGTTTAAGTGCTTCATCTCTTCATTTCATCAAAATGAAAAGTAACTGTATGCAGTATCATTTGGTATACTGCTCTTGTTCGAGGCCAACTCCTGATAGTTAGAATTTCCCATAATGAAGCTATTTTTGTCCTAAATATATATATATATATATATGGTCTAGTTAAGTGCCACTGACCGGTATTTCTTTGCCCGGTATGCCTTACATCAATGTTTTTTTAGGTCAAGTGCCACTGCCAAGTATGCATCTAAGTGGTGCTCCGAACACTGATGTTTCTCCTAATATATCCTCAGCAGACATTAAAATATTGAATAAATATAATTATATCAAGCAATAAATTAATATGAAATCGGATATACCAGATAAGTCGGACATTCACAAAAGCGACTATGCTGACATTCACTGAAGAAAGTCGACATTCTCCTGATTTTGGTCATTCACCGTAACATGTACGTAATATTTTTCACCGTTTTCAGTAAGCAACACAATGTCCTCTACTCACAAGCTCCTAGTAAAATGTTGGGCGCTTTCTTTAAATATTTGAATGACTATATTTAATTTATCTGCACGATACCGTTGTTCATTTTAAACTACATCATACTTCAATTTAAAATCTTATAACGTTACAGTCTCTGGCCAAATTATTAGACGCACTGTAAGATTCTATGTAAAATCTGAATAATCTGGTGATACTACACAGTCATTAGTT
>NC_092211.1:53631312-53638004 GCF_043381705.1 Parasteatoda tepidariorum
CATGAACGGGAAATTTTTCAAGAATGATTTAAAAATATTTTCGCAACAAGATTGCCAGATTACAAAATATGAAAACAAAAGCGCAAATTGAGTGTAACAAGAGGAATTTAAAGTGCCGTTAAAAACTTTTTTTTGAGTGCTCCTCACACTATTGTATTAATATATTTTGCTTTGGCTATATTGATACAATATCAGAAAGCACTCTTTTTTGCGGATATAATCGTGTAGGCTGATGAAAAGATTATATCTTTTATTTTCCGGTTTCTTTAAAAAAATTTCATCATTTTTTTTTAATCAGTTGTTTGCTATTTTTCTTTCATTATAATTCCCCCCCCCATTTCATATGTCTATAATTTTCCTTTGTTTTATCTTCATTTGAATATATATATATATATATATATATATATACACAACACACACTTAGATGGTTTATCGTGATATTTGAAAAATTGTATTTGAAAAATTCCAAATGAACTGAAACATCAAATCAATACTTAGAAATTTTAAAACAATGTTTGAGGTAGGCAGAAAGATAAGTACACATGTTTTGCATAAAATATTCAGAACTAATCAGTTATCTGTAGCATCGCTGTGATTTTCAACACCTGCAATTTCGCTTTTAATCAATCGTTTGTCACAATTTTATACACGTCTTTCTCAGGTACGATTATAGGAACGGTAAGTCCAAACTGTTCTTTTTATATTTAAATTTTATTTAATAAGTTCAGTTTTAAAAATAGAATGTTGCTCGCTATTGTTTTGCATGAGGAAAAACTATAAATATACTGGATATACAAATTATTTTCATCTTAATACGTATTTAAATAATTTAATGTCTAGCAGAAGTAACTTCTTTCTGTGACTTTAACTTATGCAGATTATAAAACTAATAGCAATTTTTTTTTTTTTTTTTGCATCGCATTTATTCATAAAGATGCAAATAAATAAGTGAAGAAACGAGAGTTTTGAAGTAAGGAGAACAAATTCAAGAGCTTTAGGAGAAAATATTGGAAATTTTTGAAGAAAAAAAAAGTTTTCTTCCAAGGAACTTTCAATATCTTATTTAGAAGTTGCCAGCCAGTTTTTTGTTTATTAACATTCATGGTACTTTACTTAGACCCTATCGCAATTTTATTTTCGCTAAAAAAAAATTGCCTCAATGTTAGAAATTGTCATAATTTATGAGTAACTTGTATTCATTATTTCAAATTTATTTGCTTACAAAAGTTTCGGATGATTAAAAATTTATTTCTATCTCTTTCTTGTCTGGATATATTCCTTGCAATTCGGAACGTTCGTTACCATAATCCTTCACTCAAATCAATTTTTTGAATTGAATTATATTTCTTAACAAATTTTTTTTATTTGTTTTGAATGAATATTATGTTCAGCAGTTTTATTCCCTTATGGCAATTTTATAAATTCAAAATAAAATGATGACAAAAATAGGCGAAAATACTAAATTTTTAAAGTTTCAATTGCTTAGCTCCAATTTTAAATTTGGCACGACAGTCTAATGTGAGCCAATCCATTCTGTTACCTTGTTCTGATTTTGTCTCATTTTGACCAGGATTGCCAGTTCCATGTTCTGTATTGCCATCATTCACTCTGACTTTTTTTTTTGGTCTATTTAAGAGATAATTACCATAAATACAGGATGTTCCGCAATTACTCTCTTCATTATATATTTTTAGAATCTTTATTCAAATTGAAGTTTTAAAAAAAGTATGCTTTAGTGATCATAAACTGACATTTAAGAGAAAAAAAGGATGTCAAGGAATCACTATTGAAGATGGTGATTTTAACAACATCAAAGCCTGCTTGAGGAAAAGGAGAGTAATTGAAAGGCGACTCTTAGAAGTAATAAGCTTTATGTTGTAATCAAATAGGTTTTAATGCATTTTATCCCGTTTTCCTCAATAGTGATTTGTCATAGATTTTTTTTTTGTTAATAATCGAAAACAGTTTACAATTGCAGATGTGTTTACTTTACTGACTTCATGTTTCAAAAAGATGCCAAAAGGCATTAAAGGCGATTATTATGGAACACCCTTCGTGTGATCAACGAAAATGTCTATCAGCCCTTACAAAGAAACTAAAGTATTTTTAAGGTTGAGCGATGTAAAAAATACCCCTGAGGTAGAAAATTAGGTTAAGTTTCACATTAAAAATAACCTCAATAATAAACCTCAGTTTCAACCTGATTTACACCTCATAAAACTCAGCAATACTTTTAGTTGAGATTAGGTGAAATTATTCACACCTGAAATATACTTACTAGCTTGAAGTGTACAAAAAATAGCCTGTACACCTACTTCAAAAATAACCTCCCTAAGCCGGTTGCTTTAAAGGTTTCCAACAACCTCAAAACAGCCTCAATTGTAATTAAAACATCTTCATACACTTTGATTGTACACCTTGAGAGGCTGATCTTTTAATGTTATTTTTAAAAACAACTTCAAACAAACCTCAAATCAACCTTGACAGCTCAAAACAACCTCAAGTAATCCTCAAAAACACCTTAAATTTTAGTAAGGGAGTGTTGAAATTTTAAAATAATTTATGTCAGATAATTAATGTCAAAAAACTGAAGCTATTATTTCTTTTACTCGTCAAGCTCAGCCTGATCATGCAGTTATTAGTCTCTCTTCTTTTCCCATTGCTGTTTTTGACAGCTTCTGTAAAAGCCTCCTGTCCATCTGCAGAGTCGGTGTCTCCTTGTGAATGTGAACAGCAGGAGGATGAAGATGCTATAGACTTAATTTGCTATGGAGAAAGTATCACCTTGGATCAGCTGAAATCTTCTCTGAAAGCTCTGGACAGAAATGATCCTGTCGTGCTATTCCTGGACGAAATGAACCTGGGATCACTACCTTCGAATTTCTTCGAAGGATTCAACATCAGGAAGCTCGAGATTTCTCATTGTTCGTTGGACAGTTTGTCCAGCGATGGTGGCAAACCTCTTACAGGGCTCGAAGACACTTTGGTGGTAAGTGGGTTTTTAGAAACACATATTTGGATAGTGAGCCCTCCTAAAGAAAATATCTCCCAAAATAGTTGTTCTAATTATAAATATTTCACGCACTGAGTATTAATCTTAATGGTTCGAAAGATTGGTTTTAAAATGTGCTAGTTAATTAATGCTTACGTAAGCTCTTAAAAGAGTTTTTGGAAACATGTATATTGAACAGTGAACACTAAAAAAAGATATTTCCTGGAACAACTTTTATTCTAATGCTTTATTTCGCGTACTAAATGCCAATCATAATGGTTTTATTGATATTTATAGTAGTTAATAAATGCCGTGGTAAAAAAAATAATTCTTTGAGTAAACGTGCTTGTTTAACGATGGATTTGGATTCACGGCCTTCTCATTATACGGAGTAAACGAGCCGTGACCTCAAAAATATGATCCCCATAGTTTAGTCAGATGAGTGAGCTGTTGGAAATATGATCACAATAGTTCAGTCAGAGGAGTGAGCTGTCGAAAATATGATCCCAATAGTTTAGTCAGATGAGTGAGCTGTCGAAAATATGATTCCGTAAGTTTAGTCAGATGAGTGAGCTATCGAAAATATTATCCTGATACTCTAGTCAGATGAGTGAGCTGTCGAAAATATGATCCCAATAGTTTAGTCAGATGATGAGTGAGCTGTCGAAAATATGATCCCAATAGTTCAGTCAGATGAGTGAGCTGTCGAAAATATGATCCCGATAGTTCAGTCAGATGAGTGAGCTGTCGAAAATATGATCCCGATAGTTTAGTCAGATGAGTGAGCAGTCGAAAATATGATCCCGATAGTTTAATCAGATGAGTGAGCGGTCGAAAATGCGATCCCAATAGATTAGTCAGGTGAGTGAGTGGTCGAAAATACCATCTCAATAGTTTAGTCCGATGAGTGAGCTGTCGAAAATGTGATCTCAAATGTTTAGTCAGATGAGTGAGAGGTCAAGTTTGGCCCCTTAACCCTTCAAAGCAGAATTTTTATTACGCATATTTTTCCTACTTTTTTCAATACATTGTATTAATTTTGGTCCAAATAAGTGAAAAATATTATATCTAGCATTTTAATAATTTATGGTTATGAAATATATCATAAAAATATAACTATATATATAGCATGTATAGCTAGAATGAAATATAGTATATATATCTAGAATCTTTTTTTGCGTTAAAAGTTTCCAAACAACAATTTACTGCACCTATTTGCACTTATTTAGATCTATAGATCTAATGATAAGAGTAACAGTTATTAATCATTGAAATTTCTTAAATTTGCGAAATTAGTTATTGATAAATTTTTGAATAAGAAAGGGGAAAAATTTTCAAGCTACTTTTTTAGAATTTTAAATTTTAGTGCAAATATATTTCCGATAATCTAACAGATTTTTTTAATAACTATGAGACTGTTTCTTGTAATTAAAAAAATTAAAAATATTTTTGCTTGTAATTAGAGCGTCGGAAAAAAATTATATAACAGAGACACCGGTATCCCATCTGCGTCAAAGGGTTAATATCAATTTCCTTTATTTCGTTTTTCGTTGTGTCTCGAGAACTTTTTAAATTAAAAACTTTTAGCGTACAATTATGTAAGTTAATTATCCAAATTTATTTTTCTATGAAACAATTATTTATAGTTATTAATTATTTTTTATTATTAAATTAAGTAATAACCTGCAAATTAAATGCGGAGCAATCTCCCTGAATAAATTTCCTGTACTAAAATGTTACCTTTGTGGTTAACTATGTAGTTGGAAGTTGTCTTTAACTTAAATCAAAGACGTTTCTAGATAAAAAAATAAATAAATAAAATGAATACAAAAAACATCTGTCCTAAAATAGTATTTTCTCTGAATAAACGTCTAAAAGACTTTTAAATTATTAACAACATAAGTAAATTACGATATATTAATAAATTTGAGATTATATTTATTTAAATTTTTGTTAATTCATAACTCTAGCAGACAATTCCTAAGAAAAAACACTGAAATAATAGGGGGCCCCCTAAATGTGGGGGCACTAGGCTTGTGCCTCTCAGACCACATGATAAATCAGGCCCTGATAAGCGTATTTCTTCAGCATTTCGCCATATTTGTGGAACTGATTATAAGTGACTGAAACAATTTTAAAGAAAACTTAACTCGTTTATGCAAAAAAAAATTATGCCCAAAAGAAATTTTATTCAATACCCAAAATAACCTTTAAATGAATAAATTACTTTTTTCTATAATTATTTTATTTTAATTAAATAGGAATTAGATATCATGACCAGTTTCGGTGAAGATAAAGGGGCAACAAAGTTGGATTTAGGACATTTAAGAAAACTAGAAGCTGTCGATATGTCCTTCAATGCAATCACAGAGTTGGGAGATGACTGGTTTGCTGAAGGACCTGCTTCCTTGATTCACGTTCTATTTTCGAACAATAATATTAAAAAAGTTGGAGACAAAGCTTTTGCAAACGTCAACAACCTTGAATCATTTCATTTTGATGGAAACAGATTTGGACATTTAAAGAGAAGTATGTTGCCAAATCCCGCATCTAGATTGGAAGAAATGGAATTGGAGTAAGTCACATGATAAGTAATTTCATAAAAAAATGATTCAGTTGACAACTTATACGTTTTTTTCTGTAGGATTTTTCGAGACATAGCAGATTTTATTGCGGTATCTAATTCTTAGTTTAATAATTAGTTTAACTCAAAATGATAAAACGATTTTTACTACCCCAGAATGTAGACAATTAAACACATACACGTAGAACCTCATATTTATTTTAAAGTGTTTTTTTCAATACCTGCTTGAAAATTCTTTTACAAAAAAGCTCGAAAGGTGGCAACTATTCACTATTTGTTAATACATCTTAATAGTATAAATTTGATTTATTTTAATCCCTAAAGATAGTTTATAGTAAGTTAGAATTTTATTTATTTATTTTTAATTTATGGCATTTATGAAGTGTGTAGGGTTTTTTCTAAAAAAAAATATTTTAATCTTTGGGCATCTTGTATACTTTCTCTTGATGTCTTAACAACATTTCATCTCAAAATGATAAATAAAGTTATGGTACTTACAGATTGTTTCGTAATCAGCATCTTTGATACAAATTTTCAGAAGTCTTATAAAAAATTAAGCGCATTATGGGGCAATTAAGCGCATCAAAAAAATGAAATTAAGCATGTCAAAAAGATGAGTGCATTAAGGGGCATTAATTAATATTGCAGCGAAAGAAAAAAATAAGTGCTATCGAAATCTTACGAATTATTATCGAGGAAAGGAGGACTGAAAACATGCATGTTCGATTGAAGGACTCCTGAAGAAGTAACAGAAGTTAAAAGACGACTATTAGAAATACACCCATGTTTCTTTTGATACAATACTACCATGTTTCTCGTACCATTTTTCTTTTGGTACAAATTTTGACGTTTCCTCACAAGTGATTCGACAGTTTGAATTCGATCGTGTTTTTGTTTTTTCTTTACTTAAATTTTGGTTTATAACTTTTTCAAAAAATATATATTAAAGGTGGTCATTGTGGGGCTCCCTTTATAAGTTTCAAGAATAGTTTTGAATATGCATACTTACGAGTTATCTAAAAAGAAACAAATCGATTTTTCGAAAATTTCATTGCTAGATGTCCATTCTTTATTTATATTTATTTTATATGACTCATTATTAATTTACATTATTTA